>NW_019384744.1:501892-517517 GCF_000671375.1 Centruroides sculpturatus | reverse complement strand
ATTAACGGATTTCGAGCTTTAGCGGTAACATATATACTTTTTAGATGTTATCAATACAAAAGTCAAATTCCAAAATTTCTGATAGTGCTAATGCTATCCTATGTACATTTGCCGAACTAACTCAATTATGAAAAACAGCTACGGTCAGAAATAAGTCTACTAATAATATTGATACAGAACATTATTATTTTGAATAAATATTGATGTACTACATATTTCATACATAAAAATACAAATTTTATAGCTATATTGCAGTTTTTAATTTTTTTCATTTTATCTTTATCTCTAAAACATGTCCAAATAATCTTAAAGTAAAATACAGAAAAACAAAGTACACACACATCAAAATTGAGTAATGTACAGATAAATGTTCATAATATCAGACACTCTTTTTACTTTTTACCTAGCTGTAGTTGATCGTTTTTTATTTTTAGTAGAGAATACTGTAAAATTGCTGAAATCAGTCAGCAGAAGGTAAGGAACTAGGTCAACTGGACTAGCAGCGTAAGCGTTAAAATGTTTTACAAAAACATTTAGGAAAAAAATAATTTGATGTCAACAATCATTTGTCTTCATTTCTCTCAGTTTAATTTTTATATGAAAACAAATACAACATTTATTTAAAGATTGAATAAATAAAAAAACAAATATTGAAATAATTTTAGTTCTAATATTTCAATGTATTTAATTTCTAAAATGTTTATTATCTCAATATTATTTTGTGTCATTTAAATGATGGTTTATATGTTTAACAACTAAAGTACAAAGACCAGTCAGAAAGTTTTGCCCTATATTTTTTATTTTAGCAACAGATGATCGGAAAGAGCTGAAATTTGGCATATGTTTAAATTTAAACTTTTATATTCTTTGGACAATAAAGTTTCATTAGATTCTGCCAGATGGTGTGGATATAATCGGTTTTCAAAATGGTCTCTGCTAGTCAAGTGTGTCACAAACAAAACTGAGTTGTCATCAAATCCCTAACACCTGAAGGGAAAACAGTGGTGAATATTCGTAAATGTTTAAATGAATGTTTACAGAAACCACACCATCAATAGAAGTACAATTGGATGCTGGGCAAAATATATGAGATAGGCACAAAGAAGAAACACCAGCCTGAGTGGTAAATCACATAGTGGTGCCCTAGCAAGTAAAAGTATGCTGATGAAGTCATTCAGAACTGGATTGATGTGTCGCTTATAGAGGCTTATCATAGCAGTTTGGAATTACTGAAGGAAGTGTGAATGTGATAATTCAGTAATTAAGATACTTATAAGATATATATAAAAGTTTTCTCACAGTTGTTTCCACACCAGCTGACACCAGAACACAAAAACCAGAGGAAGAACATTGCTATTGAGTTTCTGAATCTATAATATGAATGGAAATGACTTCCTTTCAAAAACTGTGATAATTTTGTTCAAAATTATAGAAAATGGAACAAGAATAAATTCTGAGATGTATATGGCTACCTGGTTAAGACTTCAGAGGCACATGCAGTCAGTTTGATCAGAGCTGAATATGCAAGATTTCCTTCTTTTCCATGATAATTTAAGGCTGCCCAGTTTGCAAACAAGAGAAACCATCACAAAACTTGGACTGTGTTGCCCCATCTACATGCAGTTTTGATTTGTCTCCATTGAACTTTCATCTGTTTAGTCCAATGAAGGACAAAAGTTTAATGATGATGACAGAGTTATCAAAGAGTAAAGATATGGTTCCAATAAACCTCAACAAGACTTTTCTCAAAAGTAATACAAACCCTTGCTTCTAGATGAAGGAAAGCTGTATAACCCAATGGAGTCTAAGCAGAAAAATAGTACTGTAAATAATATATGCAACTATTCATATGCTAAATTTCAGCCCTTTCTGATTATTTATGGCAGAAATAAAAAAATTGAGGATAATATATATATTTTATATTTTATTTTTTATATTGATATAAAGTGTGCTTGAAGAGATAATGATAAATTGTATACTTTCTGGAAAAATGAACAGAGAATTTTATTATAATTTTTCTAAATTTTCTCAGAAGCTAAAAACTAAAAATATCTGTCTTGTAGCACCTGTGACAATGCCGAAGCGCCCCCTATGCTTTGGCACCACAGGACTGAGGGGTCAACATTGCGTCGGCAAAGACTGCAATGACAAATTTGTCAGGACTGATATCACTGTGTCTTCTGGGTAGACACAGAGACCGTTACGTTCACATTTACGTTGCGAGCAGTTGTGTCTGTGTGTGGTTGGACTCGGGATGGAGACCAATTGGGCTAAAGAAGTGCACTTTACAATTCAATTATAGAAAGTAATACCCGTTTATTGATTATACAGGCCTAAGCTAGTTACACTTATGCTTTAAGAGAGAGAGAGAGTTTACAATTGTTTGCATGTGGTATTTACCTGAAGATCTCTCTCTTGATTGAGTCCTTTTTCGGTGGGCACCTGGCTCATCGGCTATCGGCGATTAAGCTTCTAATTGGTGGCGAAGTGTATCCGAGTGTACACACACGACCAACCTTCGAGGACAGATGAACTCTTCTGTCAGGCAAACTCCCTGTTGCGTCATCAGACCTTCTCCTTTATTTGGGGGTCCTCCACCTCGCAATTCTTGTCCTTTTTTGGTAAAATTGTTCTTCACGTCCAATGGCGATTTTCGCATTTGATTCCTAGTGACACGTTCAATGTGTCACTCCCAAACAGGGAAGCAAGTCCTTGGGAAAGGATATAATCATGTCCGTAGCAATCCCTTTTTTTTTTTTTTTTTTCGAACAAAATTTTTGAATAAAATTTTCCTTTCAAGTCTGGCCTCTCACACACCTTATCTATTTCAATCAAGAATGCAGATAGTTTCCTAACAGTGCATTACATAAACAATAGTTTGGTTAGTGCCAGGCTTGGACTTTATATGGGCAATAAGTAACAAAAAATTGTAAATGAATCAAAAACCCAAAATAATTACTATATTAATAAAAAAATCTATTTATTCTTCTAATTCCAATTACAGTAGAGCGTTGATTATCTGAATCAATTGGGGACTGGGGTTGTTCGGAAAATTGATATTTCAGATAATCGATTATGTACGAAAAAATATATTAACCTATCCCATGTTGAAATTTTTCCCTGTTGTGTGTCGCTTCGCGTTGAATTTTCGTCAATGTTAAGCCTAATGAAGACTATTGTATTGTTAAAAATTATTTTTTTATTTTGTACAAACAAAATAAATATATTGAAAAATATAAAAAACAATAAAAAATTATACTTCAGAAGTTAATTTAGTATCAAAAACGTAAAATATTTGAGTAGCCCAAGACATAGCCAAAGATTGCAGTGCCACAGCACTGGCGAAAATTTAAATTTGCCGACTGGAATTCTTTCGGATAATTGATGTTTTGGATAATTGACTTTCAGAAAATCGACACTCTACTGTAGGTACAATAACAAAATGAAGTTAGCAAAAATTCAAATTTATTAAAAAGATATTTTATCAAATCCAAAAAACACCTATATATATATGTATACAAGAAACTTTTCCCAACACTTAGTTATAATTTAATTATATCTTAGAATTATCTCCACAAAACTAACAAACAAAATTATGAAGTTACAATTTCATGATGAACTCAGGATATTTTTCTTCTAATTATCAATTAGAGATTCAGACTATGTACAAAAAATTATTTAATTAATTTTTGAGTCTATCAATTAATCCTTTTTTCATACACCATAGAAGTACCCTTTTACATTGGTTTGAAGAAATCACTTCATAAAAACGAATAACAATAGGTAAAATTTACAATTAAAAATGATCAGACGTCAGCCTTTCATTTTAGGTATCTGACGCCTTAACATAAAAAAATTAAGTAAATCTTCTCACCAACTGCCAAGTTTTATACCATCTGTATCAGGTTCAAACCCTCTAGTGGTGGATACGAGTTATCTTTGATTTGCATGTAGTTACAATTTCATGATGAACTCAGGATATTTTTCTTCTAATTATCAATTAGATATTCAGACTATGTACAAAAAATTATTTAATTAATTTTTGAGTCTAATAATTAATCCTTTTTTCATGCACCATAGAAGTACCCTTTTACATTGTACATAGTCTGAATCTCTAATTGATAATTAGAACAAAATTATGAAATTGAAATCTATCAAAAATTCACAAAGAAATCTTACAACTTAAATTTGCCTAACCATCACCAAGAAACTTCTATGTCATCAGTGGAACTTGAAAGCCTTGCTTTAATCTTGCTTGATCCTTAGCATCACCTCATTTGATCTTGAGCTTCACATTCTTATAGTGTGATTAGTGACATTACATGATTACGCCTACTCGACCCTATTTTACATACATAAGTGGCTAACATTTGTTTAATTCTAGTAATCTCTTTTTAAGTCATGTCATTGTCCTTACATTTAATCTTTCATAATTTTTCATTGTGCCTTTTTGTGACAATTTAAGATGGGAGATCAATCTTTTAATTTCCTGTGAAATTCTCTCCCTGAGATGTCATTTCTAGGTTTGATGACGTAATTGGTTTCCACCAGCAGTCATCATAGAAAAGTAAATTTTAGTTTTAAAATTTTGCCTGGGTGAGGTATGGTAGTCTATCTTTAATGAAATAAAATACTCCTAAATAAATAGAATAATGAACTAAAAGTAATCTCCAAACAAAAATAAAATGGTTCAGAATTGACTCCTTACAGTCTTACTGTGTAAACTTAAAAGCAAAATCTTATTATTTGCAATAATTTTAAGATAAATTCTAATTAGTTGAAAATGTAAAATGATCTTTAAAATTAACCAAAATCCTATTAAGCTTTATTGTAGGAATCAAATAATTTTCTAACTAAGCACTTTTGAGAAATATTCTTCTATCCTCAGAATTGTCTCATTCTTAAATGGAAGTTGTATCTACAGTAAAATTTAACAGAATTTTAATATAAATAAATTTTAATCTCACTTCAACTAAAAATATAATTGAGTAATATGATAAGATGAAAATATTAATTTATAAATTTATTTTCAGTTAATGACAAAGATATTACAGAATCTCAAATCTGTTCACTGGAGTAATGAAACTAGTGATGGGCCTGCTAGAATTCAGTTAAAAGAAAATTGGAATAATCTTTTAGAAATTATATCTTTTATGGAGGTTAATCATAATTACATTTACTAAGTTTTTGAAATTTTAGAAAAAATCAATTTATTTAATTAAATTTTATAATTTTTACAGAATATTGGAAGTCATATTTTTAAAGAATTAAATCAGAAAGCTTATTCATTTGGACTGCAAACATTTGAAGAATTAATGCCTGCAAGAAGTTATTGGAAAAAATCAAAAATTGGTAATATTTTGTTATAAAATATATATTATATATATAATGTTAAAATCTAGTTAATAAAAAGTCACCAAAAACATTATACTTTAATTTTTAATAAAGCCATATAAATTAAAAGCACTTTTACTTAAACTAACTAGGCTTCTTTAACAAACAACTTACAAAAATGAAAAACTGTATTTCATCAGAGTCTAATTAAATGTTAATTGTTAATTGAAAAAGCCTAGTTTAGGGTGACAATGTAATGTTTTAGAGTCTGAATGCCAAAATAGGAATATTTATGCATGATAAAGCTTTAGATTTTAGAAAACTAATTTTAAAGAATTGTAATATAATTATATACTTAGAATAAATTTTTTAAAAATGACTGAAAAAAGTGATGACGACAAACAATCCATTGGATTTTTTATTGGATTATATTTACACTAATTAATGATTCAAAACAAAGTTATTTGGCTGGAGATGGGAAGTTATGTCTAAATCTCTGGATAGTAATGGATGATGATAAACCAAGCTGAATATAAAATTACAAAAAAAAAACTGAAATTAATGTATTAGATAAATTAAAAGTATGTGATTTAATTTCAAAGCCATTTTATGACATCTGACAACTGCTACTTAACAACTGGTTATTATTATATAAAAATCAACACAACAAACTTCTAAAATACCAGCAAGAATACTAAACATGAAGTGCGAATGTCCGTTTAACATGGATGAAAATGTTCGCACTTCATGTTTAATATTCTTGCTGGTATTTTAGGTGTTTGTTGTGTTGATTATTACATTTTATGATATTTACATCATCAGAATAATTTAATCAAATTGATTTTGAAATCTTTCATATTGAAGAGTGATGATAATAGAATACTAAAATAGTTGTAGTATGCTATTATTTATAGTTAATAATCAATATTATGAATATTATGTAAAAAAAATAAACAAAATCATTTGATATTCCAGATGATTATTCTAACAAGATACAGACCATTCCGGACCTAGTTAGTTTAAGCAAAAGTGCTTTTTATTTAATATATTTTTATTTAAAATGTTTTACCATTTAATATTACAACAGTGGGAATTAGTGACTTTTTAGTTAATTAGTTTATGGAAACATATAGGCACATTTTTAAATAATTTTTCTTCATAAAATCTAATGTTTTTGAATAACAATTATAGATAACAATGGAAGTACATACATTCAAGAATGTGTGAAGAATGTTTTAGAAAATGGAATATCAACTTTATCACATTTACCATGTAAATATCAGATTATTTCAGGAACAGCTATCATGGAAGGTTTTTCAAAAGCCTGGCTTGACTACATCTGGAATAAAAAAATTAAATTCAGGTAATTTTATAAAATATTTATCATTTTTATTATTTATTTATATATAAAATACAAATTGCTGCCATTTTAAATTTAGTCAATCTGGAGGAATGCAGTTATGTAAAGATGTTGATTATGTTATAAATTGGTTGAATCAGTTTTCATTAAGTTCTGAAGTTAAACAGAAAATATTAACAGTTGACCATATTAGAAAATTGACTGCAGTTTCTCGAATTCTTGGTACTTCTCATCCCAGATTACGCCGGGTGAGTTTATCAAGAAACAGAGTATCTCCTATTGTTACTAATGGTATGTATTTTTGACAATAATGACAATTATATTAAATATAGATGCTATAAATTTAATATGTCACAATTACAGTTCCTTCAAGAAAGAAAAAAGGAGATAATACACAACAGTTTAATTGTGATCCTGATATTGAAGACAAAGAGATTGAAGAATGGCAAAATTTAGTAGTAGCAGATCACTATTTTCTTCCTTCTTGCTTTTGTTGTTTTAATTGACTATCAATAACGAAGTAAGAAGAGTAAGAAATCATTTCACTAAAATAGTTTATCATCATATGATTTTAATATTTATTTTTATATCAAGTTATTAATCAATTAAAAAATGCTGGAATTTCTAGTCTGTTGTTACATTTGTGAAAAAAATGTGATATTTTTATATTATTGACATATTTATTCAGTACAAGAAAACATCAAGATACCAAACATTTTATTGTAAATATTGTTATAATTTTTATATGCTAGTGTTATTTAATTTAGTAAAATATGAATTCTTCAATATTATTAGTGCTATTATATTTTATTTAAATAGAAGTACAGTAATCATTACCTTATGTGAATACTACTATTCACATAAGTTAACGATCTATTAAAAATTATTATATTATTATATTCACTATAAAACTAGCTTTACATGATAAATAGATTTCATATTATAACAAATTAAAGAAATTTGCTATTTAAAATAAAAAGTGTATAGTTTTCACAATAAATACTTGTTTCAAAAGTTTTATCAAGCAAAATGAATGAAGCTTAATCAATCATTGCACTTCTTCATACTAATAATGTCTAAATTTTAATATCTGCGGCTCAATGCAAAGTTAAAAAACTAAACCACCAGCTGTATTTAAAGATGTATATCCTGAAGACTTGCCCTTCAGGATATACATTTATCTTACAATTTGTGCCCTCATTGTTTTATTTAATGATTTTCTGTGCTTAGACAGATGTAAAGATTTATCTGGCTATTATGGATATCAGAAGAAAGAGAGAAAAATATTTTAATTTGTATCTTGGATTTTCAGGTGACAATTTTTTAAATAGTTTTGATATGAAGTTCAAATAACTAGTTTTTTCTTTTTATTCTTCACCCTATGGGTACTAAGGGGGGCCCTGTGGGCACTCCATACTCATCATAGATTTAGCCAGTGCAGGTAATCAGGTGATGAGAAATGAGGAATCCAACACAGACCACCTATGAAAGATTCCTGGATTCCTTGCCCAGATTTCATCCTGGATACCAGGTGAGTCTGTAAGACACTAGCCATACAGCTGGTGCCTCACCTGTACAGACTCACCTGGCCATCTGGCCACCAAACCACTATATTAAAGGATATGTTTATACCATATCCTTTAATATCATGTTCTGTAGAAATGTATTCCAGTTTTTTTTTAATTTGAAATTAATAGGAATTGAATTCTTACATGTTTAAAATAATTAGGAATTTTACATGCAATTCTCCTTTAAAAATTACAGTAAGAATGACATCTGAATGTTGATAAAAGCATTTTAATCAAAATTTAATAAAAATAAAAAAATAAACTCTTGATTTATTTTTAACAATTTGCTTCCATTTGATTTATTTGGAATATATAATTACAAGCAAATATAGATTGAAAGTTTTACAGTAGCATCCATCTACAAAAGCAAACAAAACGAAAGGAAAAAATCCTGAGTAATGCTGAAGATAATGTTAGCCCAAAAACTTGTTTACTTGTAATTATTTACTCCAAATAAAACAAGTTAGAGTTATTTTAAAATATATTTAGAGTACAATCTTAAAAAGAATCTAAGCACTGTTAATAAATTACCTGAAGTGAATATTTCAAAATAATCTAACTTATAATTACTGTAAATTAAATTGTTTACACTAGTTTGATGGAAATAAATTAATATAAACAAACATCAAATCTAATCTGACAGAAAAATTTCATGATTCATTACAGCAATATCTAATAAATTGCATCCCATTGGATCATAACTTATTTCCATACAAAAACAACACTTGTAAGAATTGTATTCACCAATTAGAACAGTATTTCCGAAATTAGTTGATGATCTCATTTCTAGCTTTTCAAAAAAATCATAAAAAGCACAACTCTTACAAAATAATGTGATTTAAAGTTGGGAAATATTGATCTAAAATTGATCAAAGGCAATGAAAAGAAGTTATGCTTATATTTAATTTTATTTTGTTATATTTATAATTCCATTTTATAAATTTTTGTAAATTCATAATGAGAAAAATCTTTGTAAATTGTGATATTTAGACCCTCATCATTTAGGTTATGATTTACATGATCATTTTAATATCAGTTATAACAGTCATGATTGTAACAAAGATATGATCCGTCCAATAAAATATTACGAGTTATAATTTTAAGCAAATACTGTGTTTAGAAAAGTAGAATTAATATAATAAAGTAAATTAGAATGGAATATTGTGGAATCAACAAAGTTGATTCCACAATTTTCCATTCTAAATTGTACTTTCCGAACTAGATTTGACATTTTTTGATATTGGAAAACATTTGAAAATAATCAATTTTTAAAAATTTTAGTAGTAAATGATAGAATGTATCTTTAAAAAGAATTGTACTACAGTAGGACCTCGAAAACTCGGCTCTCGATAACCCGGCACTCCGGATAACTCGGCCACACCCTGGCAGGGCAAAAAAATCCTTAGTTAATTAATTTTCATTATAGACAGCTTTATAAAAGTATAAAAGCTCTCATAAAGTATTTTTCTGAGGTCTGTCANTCTTCTGGGTTGACACAGAGACCGTTACGTTCACATTTACGTTGCGAGCAGTTGTGTCTGTGTGTGGTTGGACTCGGGATGGAGACCAATTGGGCTAAAGAAGTGCACTTTACAATTCAATTATAGAAAGTAATACCCGTTTATTGATTATACAGGCCTAAGCTAGTTACACTTATGCTTTAAGAGAGAGAGAGAGTTTACAATTGTTTGCATGTGGTATTTACCTGAAGATCTCTCTCTTGATTGAGTCCTTTTTCGGTGGGCACCTGGCTCATCGGCTATCGGCGATTAAGCTTCTAATTGGTGGCGAAGTGTATCCGAGTGTACACACACGACCAACCTTCGAGGACAGATGAACTCTTCTGTCAGGCAAACTCCCTGTTGCGTCATCAGACCTTCTCCTTTATTTGGGGGTCCTCCACCTCGCAATTCTTGTCCTTTTTTGGTAAAATTGTTCTTCACGTCCAATGGCGATTTTCGCATTTGATTCCTAGTGACACGTTCAATGTGTCACTCCCAAACAGGGAAGCAAGTCCTTGGGAAAGGATATAATCATGTCCGTAGCAATCCCTTTTTTTTTTTTTTTTTTCGAACAAAATTTTTGAATAAAATTTTCCTTTCAAGTCTGGCCTCTCACACAAATATTCGAGTAGAAAGTAACGCGTTTCGACTTATCTCTACTTAAGAAGTAGTCAATTAATTAAGTGATTAGGGAATAGGGAACGTAAACAAAACCCTGATGAAAGAACCGAAATTTTACTTAAACAAAAGCCTAACCGAACCAATCTCTAGCCGAGTACAGTGGTACTGATTTCTTCGAAATATTAGATGTAATAAAGACGGACATTTTTCCAGTTCAACGAGAGTGACCGAAAAGTTGTAAATTTTGGTAGACAACACCTGGTCCTAAAACGAATTAGTTAGAAAACAAAAGACGGACAATCTATTAAGTTTAACATATTTAGACTTTTACAGCTATGGTGAGAAACGTTTAAAATTTACAAGAACCCTGTCGCGTCTTTTGAGATATACTAGTGATGCGAATAAACAGGCATTTGACATTGACCGGTATGGGCACCCTCGGGATTTGGTAGCCCGCGTGCATATACAGAAAACTATCATAAAAACATACAAGTAAATTCTTATCGGTTGGGTTAAGTTATAAATCTACTCGCGATTCGCGTAATCGGGCGAGAGCGGCCAAATATCTAGCGGGCGGGCGGCTAACAGTCCGGAACCGGTCCCGGATAGAATTGGATGCGTTATACGTGTAGCAGCCACCCGAGGTCCTAGGCTTCCACCGGATAAACCGGGTGAGGTTGTTGCTCTGTAAAGCGCGTGCGCGAATCTGGCTTTTTGGATGCTGACAATAGAGCGTTTCCACTCCGCTACTCCGCCACTAATATTCGAATATACAATAGCGATCTTATTTTTTTTTCACGTGTAGTATAGAAATTTGTAAAAAGATATATAATGTGGTTATAATAAAATATTGTGCGATTATTTTCATATAATTAAAATTAATATGTATTTATTTTTTAGAAAATACAAGGGAAGCGGCGCTTCCACCGCTATTAATGACGGTACGCCACTGCTATATTGTCTAATAAAGAATGTAAAAAAAAATAACTTAATTTGCAATTTATATTTGTTGTTTTTGATTATTTTATTATTAAAGTAAATGTACAAAAAAGCTTAAAAAAATACAAAACAGATAAAAGTTACTTCTTGATGTTTAAAAATGTCTCAGCATTAAAATCTTTGATATCACGTAACTTAGTTTAATGTTAAAATTATTGCAAAATTTTCAATTAATGTCAATACACACAAGAGCTAGTGAAATTATAAATAAGTGCCTTTTATCAAGTTTTAGATAAAATGTCTGTAACTATTATATAATGTCTGCCCGCTCTCACGGCAACAACAATACAAAGTTTAGGCTGATCGATCCAAGGTCTTAGATCGATCAACATTTCCGATTTTAGTAGGTTGACGTCATTCAGCTGACCAATCAGCGCGTTGTGCCGTCTGGATATTTAGTCGCACGTGTTGTAAATTTTTCGAGCACGCCAGGAATGCTAGCAATGACGTCACGGGTGCGAAAAGTAAACGCCGTGCTCATTGGTAGCTAACAAAAAGTATTGGGAGGATGATCTATGGAGTAGATCGAAAACGTTAGTTTTTTAATAAAACTCCCTTGGCAAAAAATAAGGTGTTTGTTACTTGAATAACAAAAAGTATACAGCAACCACGTCTTCTACAAAAAGTATACAGACTGAGCACGCTAGGGGCGAGATCGGAGCTAAAAGTAAACGCACCCAGTAGGATCTCGCTCCGCTATACTCTCCATATAAATTGAGAAGAAGAAGAAGGGATCTCGCTCTATCCTAAAACTTGCCTCGGGCTGGCACTGACAAGCGGTATGTATTATCGGTTGATTTAAACAAAATATTAATAAAGATTATTACAGTATGTGCATATATTATAAATAACGTATATTTAGTATATTTTGGCACATTGTTTATGCTGCAACATGATCTAACCGGGAGGGTCGAGTGTCATGGATGTCCGTTTATTTCATTACATTTTATGCATTTTATTATATTTTAAAATTTCATGTATGTTTCGTTTTTACTTATGCTATCTATCATTCATAAAGTGATGAAGGCTTTAAAGGGGGCTGAGTTTTGTTAGACATCCGGAGAGGGGAGGGGAAGTAAAAATTTCAAGAAAAATGCGGACATAATTTATGGACGTCCCCATAGCATTAGAGCTACATACACCTATTTAACTATCAGGCAATAATTGTAAATGAAATGAAATAAAAATTTAATTGATTAGATTATTCATTGAGGTAAAAGGAATTAACGAAAAAATGAGAAAGCAAATACAACATGAGAAGCAGATATGTAAATTATTAAGACTTCTTTAATTAATAGTAAGAAAATAAAACAAGAAGGTAACAAGCAGAAAAGTAATATAGAGTAAAATAATCCTAATTATTAATAGAAGAGTTTAATTTAGTTTACTAAAGTTCACAATTGCATATGAATGGCACTACCTTTAATGAATGAATATACAGTGTGAATGAAACAAATAAAATGGAGGCAGAAATCTATGAGCCATTTAACTGGAGTGCATGGAAATTTCATTTGTGTTAGAATGTTGTTCTTTAAATATTGGTTAGCACTTGTGTTGAATATTTTGTTTGCAAATGAGAGATGATGATAAAGTAGCTCATTATATCAAATAATAAATATCTTGAAATCATCTCTTAAAATACTGACTCTTTTATTTTAAATGCTCCTGAATTTTTTACATCTGCACAAATTGAATATACTGATTTTTCTGTACTAATATTTTAAATGGCAAATAATACATAGAAAAGTCTTTTTTATTCTTGGCTGACATGGCAGCTGTCCAAATACTAGGTCAAGTTAATTTTGATTTCTTCAACATTATCACCACTTCTATTTGTTGATGGTGTAGAAATAGATGTTACAAGATTCCACTAGATTGTGTGTAGCAAATACTTTTATTTGAACATTTGATTTGCTTATTGAAAGATCACTAATACAAGTCATCCTTTAGTAATTCCAACAGGCAGTGTGAGATTTGCGCATGCGTTGCTTGTTGGGAAGTTGGAAATGCTGCGGGAGTATGCTAATGAAAAAAGGCTGGGAACTGCTGTATTAGGGGATTGATGCTATTAAATTTTGGTGGTTAAAGGTTGAGGGGGGTGGGGAGATAATGGGGGTCGTGTATCTCCAGGAGGGTCAGACTTAATCACAGTTTTACTTGTTATTAGCATTTACAATTTTTTATAAAGCCCATTTCTATCATCAAAATTAAGCTTTTTGCCATTTTATAATAGTCTAGTTAAAAGTATAAAAAAGTTTTTTAAATAAAATATGATAACAAATGGCATTAACAAAATTTTAACTATTTAATGTAGAAGACGTGATTGCTGTATCTTCAAATTCTGTGTGTAGCATCTTTGCAATCCAAACAATAATTTTGGTAGATGATCAAACAGCAATTAGTTAGAAAACATTACGGTTTATTTAAAACACTTTTTTAATTCAGATGCGTTTCGGGTTGGCCTGTATTCCCAACCCCTCTTCAGTGCTGTTAAAATTACAAAAAACAAGATGAGTTTCACAACATTGTTAAGTAGGACGTAACAAAAACGCAGGGTGACAATAACATAAAAAAACTTACATGTTATATAATGGTACAGCATAGACTTGTGTGACAATATTTTTATTACATAGTTGTATGACTATTTTCTATAATATGAAGAAAGTAAAGGGCATGGCTGTTTAACACATCATTTACATGAAAATATATAACATAGATTATTAATTTCAAAATATCTATAAACACTTGCATTTTTAGTTAAAATGTATTATTCCCGATAAAAAACGAAACAGAGTAAAAATTGACAACTGGTGTTATCTGGTGTTCACAGAGTAACAGTATACCAACAAGTAATGTTATTTAAACCATTCCTAACATTCCGTACAAAGGGGCGTGCTTTTAAACAATCTTTGACGCGTGGAGGCACTCTCTATTAGTTTATACCATTGGGGGTCTATTGACATGCCTTCTGAAATATTAAGTTATCTTTAGGGTGTTTTTTGATTTCTGTGTGTTCTTTAAATTTCCTTTTATATGGGTCTTTTTCTAAATGTAACACTTTATTGTAACAATCCACGAAAACCTTTTTTTACGAGTGTTATGTCCGTAGTAAATTCCACAAGTACTTTCGACCTCCACCGAGGTCTGCTTCAGGTGGTGACTGGCCGTGACTCGTAAAAAAAGGTTTTCGTGGATTGTTATTATTCAACGCAGTGTTAGGTTGTTGGAAGTAGTTTATCTTTTATATTGTTTTTATTAATTTGGCAATTATTGTCACTTGTGTGTTAGTACTAGGGGGAAGTGTTATGTTTTAGGCAGATGGCAGCTTCATGTTCTTTAATTCTTGTTTCTAGTGACCGGCCTGTTTCGCCAATGTAAGTTTTCAGATTTTGACAGTTGCATTCAAGTTTGTAAACAGTTCCTACAGTTTTAAGAATGTTTAGTTTGTTGTTATGTTGTTTATTAATGTCATAATGGATACTATGAGATATTTTGTTGGTCAAAGATGGTGCCAAACTGATATTGTCTTTTTTTAGGATCTTATTACAGCCCTCAAAAATGTTTTTTATATACGGGAAGGTTTTGTATTTTTTGTTTAATTTATATTTCATATTAAATCTATTTTCCCAGTAAAGTTTTTGCCATGTGTTTAATTTTGATTTAGGATAGTCATTAAGTAAAAATTTAGTTTCTAACTCCTTTATTTTAATTTTTTGCCATTTATTATCTGATATTCTTGTATATATGTTTAACTCCATGATATAAATGTTCTTTTTTATATATTCTGGAACATATGAATAGTAGTTGATAGTTTTATTAACATTACATGGTTTTTTGTATGTTATGAAAGAAAAATTATTAAGTGTATTCATGATTGTTATGTCAAGGTAATTTATTTTATTATTGTTTTCTTTTTCAATATCGAATTGAATATTTTTGTTAAATTTGTTAGCAGTGTTCAGAATAGTATTATCGTTTATTTTATTATTGTATATTATTAAGTAGTCGTCCACATATCTCATTATTAGTTTTATGCCTGGGATATTATTTATTTTTTCATCTATGTTTATCATAGCTAATTCAGCTAACTTTGGCCACATCTTTGATCCCATACCGATGCCATCTACTTGTCTATAGAAGTCTGCATTAACTTTAAAATAGTTTCTGGTATATGCAAAGTGTATCAGATTAATTAAAGTTTTATCTACATTTAACATAATTAGGCTTTCCTCTATTAATTT
>NW_019384744.1:483053-501398 GCF_000671375.1 Centruroides sculpturatus | reverse complement strand
AAAAAAATCCTTAGTTAATTAATTTTCATTATAGACAGCTTTATAAAAGTATAAAAGCTCTCATAAAGTATTTTTCTGAGGTCTGTCTTATCAGGTAAATTACTGTACACAGTGTATTCATTAATTTTCATTTTCATGTAGTAAAGGCTCTATGCCTTCATAAAGTACGTACTTTTCCTTTGTTTAAGGGTATTTGGGCAGTTTATTCTCTGTTGTATTTTCCAGCAAACAATACATACAAGTACAGTACACTATTTTCTGAGGAAACACGCATACTTATCATTTTTTAACTCCATTCCCGATAACCCGGCATTTTCACAAACTCGGCCACCCTTCGGTCCACATTAGGCCGAGTTTTCGAGGTTCTACTGTATTACCAAAGAATTTATTTAATGTAATTAAATATTTTAATAAACTATGTTTGAAAAAATGGTTTTACATTTTGAAAATGTTTTCTTAAGGTTAATTGTAAGAAATTTTAATTTTTTAATTATTAAAAAGTTCAAGAACCTGCACCGGATTTGTAGAAAAAATAGAAAAAAGTAGAGCTGTTTTCCATTTTCTCATTTTAATCGCTAAAGCCCAAGGTGGGTCAAAGAATTTCAGAAAACATGATACATTTCTTGACATAAACAAGGATGTCATTAATGCTCAAAATTTGATTAAGAAAAGTTAAAAGTATCAATGGATATATTATTCTTTAGCTTTTATTTGCTGTATAGAAAGAGGATGGGAGAGAGAACCAGTTTTAACTTCTTTTTTCTTTAATTTCATCATTGGCCTTAGTTCTAGTTTTTTCATTAAACGTTTAATTCTTAATTTGTTCAACAGTACACGGCGCAAAATAACTATATGGCGTAGATAATTTCAAAAAAAATCTGTGCATCATTATGTCCATAGTTAATTTCTGTAGTGGCACTACTGTCCAAATTGCAGTATTTTATCTGCGACGTCAAATACCACGATTTCTGTAGATAAAATGTTTTTTTTTTTTTTGAAATTACAGAACCGAATTTAAACTATTTCTTCCGTCAAATCCTTCTGAAAATTTTCATAAAATATGTAAATTGGTTTTAGGTGAAAGTATTAAGAAACTAATGCTTGAAAGTATATTCGAATAATTCTTCACAATTTTTTTAAAATTAATAAATATTGTTAAATTATATTGTTCAGATTTGTGCGAAACTCCTAGTTGACGTTCGTGGAACCCTCGGGTTCCGCGAAATATACTGTAGTTTGAGTAACCATGCATTAATGCACTGTGGCACACTTATAGAGCCACAAAATTGGAATTGTCCCGATACGAAAAAGGATAGCTACACCACCGACTCAAAGGTATTAAATACCTACATTGTGCAAATTAATTTTTCTTGAAATTTGTTGTCAATATTTCTTCATTACAATCCCAAAACTTATATTTTATTCAGTATGGATATAAGATATTTCTCAAAAATATGAAAGCTGACAAAACGTAGATATCAGCTCCGCGGTGTAGGTTTTTCTATTTCGGCTTCACAGGAACACACTTGGTGATGTTTGTAATGTTCTGTCTAAAGCAGGTTTAAGGCGGCATGCATTTATTGCCACGACATCGAGATGGGAAGGGTGATGATGAATGCTGACACGGGGGAGGGGAGGTCATCCGAGTGTTTGCGCATACAAAATAATTCATTTATTTTGGAATATTCTGTTATTAATTGACATTTATTGTACACGTGATTGCGCAAGTGGGGAGGAGGAGGCAATAGTGATGAATTTTATACAGAAGGGGTGGTAGAAAAAATGAAGCAACATCTGTGGTCGGAATATGTGCACGCCAGCAAATGCGTAGATTCCGGGGAGGATGTCCATGTCCAACAATCTAACCGACAAAATCGTCAATGAAACGATTAAAACACGCATGTGTGCCACCAGCCTACCAGTTCCAGAAACCAGTTAAAATACGCATATGTGCGGCCGCAGGCCGTGCACATTAAACTCCCGTCGCGGAGATCAAGTAAGCTGACAGCAATCGGAAATTCGATCGACATGTAGCGCCCGACTAGCTTACAACCGTCAATCGATTCATAGACTTTACATGGCAAACTTTGACCTCGAATATCAGCCTCTCTATACATCGAATTTCAAAATTCCTGCTTCGTCGCGGCATAGGCCATGCCGAGATGTACAGTACATACAGGATAATTATAAAATCTCTATCCATTTTTGTAATAATGGTAACAAAAACATTTGTATGCAGGTCGTGTGAAACATGCTGATCCAAGAGAGAACCGCTGATGTTTGCGTATGTTTTAGTGGATAAATATACACGGAAACACGGGCAATCTCCGCCCAGAGATTCAGGAAGTCTGCTCCTACCAGGGACAATATCAAACTGTTGGTTACCAAGTTCGGATCACTGTTACCAAATTGCCCAAGGACAATTTTTTTTACTCTCCGCCCTGTGGGCAGTAAGAGGCGTCTTATAGCAGGCCCATTAGGTTCGGCCAGGCCCACGATGGGGTTGCCGGGTGGTTCCGGGTGGATCCGACATATCCGAACGGACGACCCCACGAAAAGTTCCTGGGGATTCCTTGACCCGTCCGGATTAGATCCCGGGTCCCCCAGAGCGGTAGGCTGTCACCTTGACCGCTCGGCCAACCCCCAAGGACTATTATTAAAAACAATATAAAAGCCGTTGTCTGTGTGTAGTGAATTCTTATAACTCCTGCAGTTTTTGTCCAATCCAGATGAAAGTTTGATTATATTCGTTTTATGTTCTGACGGAAAGTATAGGCTACTTATTTTGCAGAAATATTAGCTATAGAATAAACGTTTTATCGATTTCGGATCGGTGATAGCACATTGTACAGTACATACGACACTATTTCGATATCGTATTCATGGCCACGCGCAAAATATGCGTGCGGCCATGAATACGATAATGCTGTACCATACATCGACCATCGATGCATCGTACAGCATTAATTTGCAATCATCTTTATTAGAATATTTTCCAAAAATCAGTGATGATACGTACAGTGGTACCTCAGGTTACGAACGCCCCAGGATACGAAATTTTCAGGATACGACATGAAATTTGTACATATTTTTGCTCCACGATACGAACAAAAACTCACCATACGACGTTACATTAGTTCGCATTTTTCATTTGTTTTTCTTACTACAGTTATTTTTTTAAATGTATTACTTGGCTTTAATTTGAGTATGTTTTTCGCGTTGGAACGAATTATTTGGTTTTACATGTAATCGTATGGGAAAAGATGATCCACCTTACGACATTTTCATGATACGATCTCAGTTTCGGAACGGATTAATTTCGTATCCTGAGGTACCACTGTATTTGGTTGAGAAATCCATATAGTTACAGTCAAATTATCCAGCTTCAGTATGCACGGTTACCAAAGTCTTGATTTCATCTCTGACTCATTTAAAACAAAAGTTGAAGGTATTTCCGCTAAATAATTTTTGGTGTAGCTTAATTAATAGCAAAATGGGGAGGGCACGGTTAGATATTGTCACTGGTGATGCTAGTGTCAGCTTGATACCTACTTAATTTCTGGCAGTGCTTTAAAATAGTCAAAACTGCGAGGAAGTTTTTTATTTGCTTATAAAACCTGGATTTAAAGAATGTAACAATTGCTGAATTAAGAAAGAAATTAAAAGAATTAGGTGCCAAAATATACGCGTCGTCAGTGGGATTTGTAGCTTCCTTTATCCCCCGTATACAGTTATATCACAAAATTGGGCTCCGATTGATGTTTATACTGTTTAACGATTAAAAAAACAATATTTTTAAGCTTGAATTTTGTTTTTATTGCATAAAATGTTGGTTAACTCAGGCTGGCCACCATTGCTAAAATAGTGACCAGCCTGGGTCACCATTAAAGCACTGGCCCTAATTCATTGTTACTATGATTTTCATGTCGATATTGACGAAGTTTTAAATTTTTTGGGTCGTTTATGACCCAAAAAATCCGGAGCCTTCTGCGTTCTTTGATCCATCCGTAAATTTTTTCATTGTTCTCTCTGTTTCAATTAAAATTTTGACAAGAACTTCTGATCGGGTGGCATTTTAGATAATCTGACTATACACACAGTGAATACTTAGCATAACTGTGAAAAGCACTACGTGTACAGCACAACATACAGTTTTTACCAAATAAAAATCATTCTACTTATACAAAGTAACACTTCATAAAACATATACAGTACTGTAAATTAGAAAGCGCCCTAATAACTTGCCCATACTAGTAACTTCATAATAGTTTTCAACAAAATGCCTGATACAGATCCGAATGTATTGACTGATTAACTTTCGAGTTTTTATCTTTACATTTCATTCTTTTCTCCTTATTGGGCCATTTCGAAATTTGTGAAATTTCAAACTTGGACATTTCTTATTAATGGCATTACACTGAGACATAACAATTAATCGCCTTTTTTATAATATTTAAATAAGTAAAAAAAGCAATTTTAAACAATCTAAACACGGTATCACTGAAGAATCAGGAAACATACCCCGCGTTTCTTTATGCAGCGAGAGTGTAACGAAATGACGTCACGAGCAGTGTTGGCCAATTATAAACCAGTATCAGTGTGTTCGCTGTAAAGCGCTTCTCGAGCGCTGCATAAAGAAACGCAAGGATAGCCATACGCACCGATACTAGCGCCACGTATTGCAAAGCTAGACGCTTGTATTGCATTGAAGAGTGCATGTCCTATACTTAAGATTACCACGTGTCCCGATTTTTCAGGATTTGACCGACTTGGAACACTTCGTCCAAGAAAAAAAATCGGAAACAAATTCCAGAAATCTGTTAATTTCTACTCAAAAATGATATATTTGTATTAAAAAAGTCGAATAATTGTATTATCTGTCGTACAGACATATCGTATGCACCTGTCCTCATACGCGTATGCCACTAGTAATCCGTGGAACACGCGTTGTATTTTGTTGGTGCTATGCGATGGTTTCGTGCAATCATCAACAATGGATCAATGGTTAAGTGTAGCCATACTCTAGCTTTTATTTTTCATTTATGTATTTTATTTATTGATTTTTTCCGCTCTGTGGGACTAAAACATTTATTTTTAATTATGTTTATCAGCGGTTCGGCCATGTCCACAATAGAAGTATGCAAGTCAAACAAGTATATTTACTTCAACAAATAATAAAATGTTCAGTAATTGATAATTCAATAAAATATAGCTTAACTTATTATTTTCTAGAGTAGTTACGGCTTATCTAATGCTGGGATCCATCAAATTTTACCACAATGCTACTTAATTACAATATCCAGAATTTATGCTTTTGAACTTATGATAATCTTAGGTGGTACCTTCATGAATTGTAATCTCATTAGCTACGAAGAATTTATCAATTAATCTTAAAATTTCGTCTAGAGTTATCAGAAATAAAGAATATAAGAATTCACTACGAAATTCAAGTCACAAAATTTAAAATTTTCCAGCAACTTTTAAAAACCATCTTTGTATTCGGCATGTTTGGTTTCCAGTATCTACGAATCTTAGAAGGAACAAATATTTTTCTTATATAGCCTACAATGCACTGTGCACTAGCGGCATCTTTATTTCCGACATATGCGAATCCAATTCAATTAACTTGTCATTAACGAGTATTGGCGTTACCAGAGAGGGGTCCACGGAGCCCGGGCCTCTTCGTAATGAAAAATAATTTAATTGTTGAGTTACTTACTGGCAGTAATATATATATTATAATCATGTATTAAAGTGAAAAATGATGTATAATGATTCACATTAAATTTTAACGTCAGATCTGGTTAAGCAAGTTAATGAGAACTTCGAAACAGAAAGTAATTCTCGTTTTAACATTTCTCTTATCAACCACAAATCATATTCATTTAGTTTAATAATAATAATAATAATTCTAAACACTGCTAGTTATCAAAAAATATTTATACAAGAAAGTAATTAATTATACTTACTAGTTTTCTGCACTTATTTCGTAATTGCGAAGATGTTCGGCACGCGCCACTACGTAAACATACACGAACGTATTGGCGGATAGATACTTTGTTTCATTCGATGGATGTTATCTGCTCGTCTTTTTCCCTTAATCCATTTAATACAGGCTAAATCGCACGTGAATGATATATTAGATGATTACTTCGTTAATTTTTGTACATACACCTATCTCTACGAATATCTATACGAAGCCCGCCAAGATAGCGTTCCGCGCTATATTTGATTAATTAATATATCCATTATTATTATCGAAAAAAGTAGTGTTAAAAATTATAGCGATATAAGCATAGTGTATATTACAAACATGCCAAATCTTAACTTATTTTTAAAATTGATTTTTCACGAACAGTTTGCTGTGAACACAATTTGAGAAACGCTATACTGTATTAAGCAATATCAATTAATAAATTGATTTAAAAATAATCATCTTACGCCAAACTTATAAATTGATTTTTATCCTGTCGTTTATTTTCTCAGTTACGTAAGAAAATACGAAAACTTATTTTATTCTTTAATTCAAATTTCTGTAAATCTCTCTATTGAGAGGAATGGCAAAGTAAGATTGGATCCAGGATTTTTTAAAAACTCACATTGTCGCATTGAAATTGTCTTTTTTTGAAAATATTCATTATAGTGCATCTAGACATACCATAGAAGAAATTGAAGCGTAGGATCCGATATATCTATGCCATTTTATTTCATTTCTGGAATTTTTTTCCGTCCTGAGAACACGAGGTTTTTTTTTAATCGTACACGACACGAGTACAGCTGGCTGGTGAGCGATGAAATCCAATATATCCGGGTCAACACCACTATAAAAATGATACGAGAAGAACGAATCCGATTCGAACTCAAATCCACATGGCTATAGTGGGGCTTTGCGAATTTTAACTTTTAAGGTTTCATCTAATTTTTAAAACTAATTTTAGATAGCAAGTTTTTGTGAATTATTTATATCTTTTTTAATAATAAATTTATAATGATTACAATTTTAAATTTAATGTCAATTTAAAACTCATTAATTTTATATTTATGTAAATAAATACATTAAAATATATTTCTCTATGAAGAAACAAATTTATATCTGGTTTTTTTAATGCATAGTTTAATGCAAAAACATGTGTATAAATTAAAGATACAGATTTAACATCCAGTAAATAAATTAACTGTGATAATCATAATTAAGTGATAACTAATTTTATAATTTATTTAAAGAAATGGGTAAGGATAAATATTTCTATCCAAAACATTTTTCATATTTACTTTTTGACTCATATTATTTTGTTAAATATTAATTACATTCAATCTTTTCAATATAACATTCTATTTAACTATTATAAAGAATATTCAAAACTCAAAAACTGAATTTACCAAAATAATATTTTCTTACTATAAGGTATGACTAATGTTTCTGTTAACAATATATATATATACAAATACACATTTTTTAACACTTCAGCCTTGACATATTTATTTGTCACAATATAAATATCAATTTCAAAATACACAAAGCAAACAATATGGCAATAACAAAAAGAACTACTTGACAACATCTCTGTAGAGTTCCATGAACCATATGACTCCTATGTCTGTCACAACATAAACCTCTGAAAATAACAAAGAAATGATCACATACTCCTGGCAACAAGAGCCTGGAAAAGGATGGACAACTAGGTCCCCATAACCAACAGAATAATAATAAAGCTTTTATTCAGTTATTGATTTTTCATAAGAAAAACTTAATCTAGATTACATAAAATAAATCAGAAATTTTTTAATACCAGATGGTATATCTGTGTCTTTGGCATCATTTTTAATTATATTCATTAAATGAGCTTTACAAGCAGAAAAAAAGATTAAAAAAAAGGTCCATCTTTATCAAGGCTAAACCAGGGAAAGACTTATTTGTCACAATCGTGTTGCCATAGAGGACATAATCTACCATGACAGTACTGGGGCTGGTGATATTCCTGCCATAGTATGATATCACCAACAATTACATCTGAATGGGTGAGGATGACTACGACACTGGGGAACACAAATTAACAACACATCAGTCTGGTTTTTCAATCAATTTTCTACTGCTGACACCATATTCAAGGCATATATAACATCTACTGTTTTTTACATCATGCAGTCTATAATTATATACTGCAAGAAATTAAAAACCTTCCTGTGGAGGGATATGTTTTACCTGCTGTAGACATTAACATTTGCTTTAGCCATTCAGGTAACACAGTGCAACAATGGGGGAATTATGGTTGGAACACATTTGACACGCACACATACACACACTCAGGCAACGACTTGGTTTTTTTTTAAACTGTTTTTTTTTTTTGGGGATGAAAACTGGTCCACTATGCAAATCATTTGACATTTAGTTTCCCTGTAGCAAAATGGACACGGGTCATATTGCACCATATGTCGGTGATGGCAATTGATTTAGATAAAAAATAAACACGAAACATTGTAATCTTAGTTAGATCTGATGACAGTTTTCCAAAATAGATTTCCTAAATGTAAAAGTTTCTCCAGCATTTTAAACACACAATGACGTATTTTTTCAAATTTGTTAATGGCTCTACACCTGAAATTGTAATTCTAATAAATATTAATGACTGGACAATAGACCCTGTTGATACCATTAACCCAAAAATCATTCTCCGACTCGGCCATTGGAGAACTTATATTTTGGGGTCTAAAGTATAAAGCTTAGTAGCTAAATTGGGATAATTCCCATGGTATTTTTCCGGTTGGTACCACTAAGGCCCCAAAAAGTACAAGTCCCCGAGGGAAGGCGACAATGTGTAGTCTACCGGTGAAAAAATCGATGCTGGTGCAAGGCAGAATAGTTAACGTTATCTGTTAGTTTATTTCTGTTTCAGGTACTTGACATTACCAAAACATGCACATAGCCTGTTAAGAGAAACTATGTACCAGCCAGACTATTTAACAACTAAATGAGTATAACATGTACCTCATTTTGTCCCTGGACTCTAAAGAATAATTTCTTACTAATAAAAGTCATCTCTGTACCTCACAGATGGAATTATCGATGCCTTGAACTTTAATTTGGTCCAACATTGTGCTATTAAAATTTGGAATGAAACTATAGGATTTTTGGTATTTAGGATTACATTGTGGTTCAAAGTGGAATGTTGATATTGAATTTTTTTCTCAATTTGTACATGACATTAGTAACGGCAAAAACACTAATACACACAAAAATCCACATTCACAGGCTATT
Organism: Centruroides sculpturatus; assembly: GCF_000671375.1. Taxonomy (NCBI): domain Eukaryota; kingdom Metazoa; phylum Arthropoda; class Arachnida; order Scorpiones; family Buthidae; genus Centruroides; species Centruroides sculpturatus. The sequence continues at coordinate 492,142 of NW_019384744.1, read as the reverse complement.
GTGCAGCTCCATATGTGAAAAATATGCTATTTCTTTTTATTTTTTTACTTTTTTCCATGTGAAAATTGGTTTTTTTCCATTTCACAGAGGATTCTGCAGATAATCTGCAAAAAAGAAAATTGATCTCCCATATGACAATATAATCATACCCCTACTAATATATACCGGTATATATATATATATTTATATATTTATTTATTTATATTTATGTAAGTGTGTATGTGTATGTGTGTGTGTATGTGTATGTATATATATGTGTATGTATATATATATATATATATCCAGTTATCACAAAACAGCACCGCCCCTGCAGTTGCTTAACATTAATAATCTGTGCTTTAGAATACTACTGTACAAATTTTCTTTGAGAACATAAATTGAGATCTATCAACAATGTGTGTACTTCAATCCAAATAGCGTGTCCTAAATGGAAGTAAAATCACAGAGATATGATCCCTATTTCGTAGTATGGGCCCTAACTTCCAAATATTACACCATTGCTGCACATAAAAACCACTTATTTTCTCAATATAATATTACAATTTTTTTAAAATGTTTATTAATATAAGACAACACATTTTTTCAGGAATGATTTTTTTCTCAGCTTGAAAGGATCACAGTAAGTAAAGACTAGCTTTCTCTTTTGGACATTCCTTTAAGCAAAACACATAAGCCTGTTCTAAAGGCACCCCGTGCAATATATGTAGCAAAGTGCTGAGGAGTGTTCATACCCCTTTTTTTTTTTTTTTTTTTTTTTTACTGTTTAGAGTGCTTTTGTAATAGCACTTCAGGCTATTCTTTTATTCACATTCAAAATTACAAGCAATCTCTCANCATTTTTTTTTTTTTTTTTTTTTTTACTGTTTAGAGTGCTTTTGTAATAGCACTTCAGGCTATTCTTTTATTCACATTCAAAATTACAAGCAATCTCTCATTTATTGTCAGCTACATCATTTGTATTGTCCTCTGTCTTTTCTGAAGAAGCAGTGGACGATTCAGCTGACATTAACACTGGTGCTGATGATGACTTCCTTTCTGGTGATATTGACCGTTCCAATGTTGACTTAATTAAGGTTTCTAATATTCCAATATCTTGGTTCTTTCGTTTTTGTTGGGCTTCCTCGTGAAGGCGGGCATTTTCTTGTAACTTCCTCATCATTTGAGAAGCAAAGAAATTATTGGAATTTAATTGTGAAAAATCCATCGAAAAGAATGGCATGGTTTGCCATAATGATAACTGGGACGGCAGAGACAGACCCATAGCAAACTGTTCAGAATCCATCAAAGACTTTAATCCATTAGGGGGGTCAATATTTTCGGATACTGAATTATTCTTCTGCGTTTTACTATTCGAACCATTGGTTCCAATAGAGCTAGTGTTTTTAACATTTGTTATGGGACTCTGACCACTCTTTGATAATAATGAACAAGATCCAATATTGGAGGAACTAGCAATGTTTTCTCGTTTTCTAGGTCTTAAGAGGTGACGTTCTTTCACTTTATATTCTAGAGTTGAATGTGGTACCCCAAAATAAGTCCCTGCTCTGTGTACACTCATTTCACCTCTTTGGACAGCACGCACTGCACGTGCCAGATTATCTCTATCATAATTCCGATATCGTCCCCGCTTTGGACGAGTGCGCTTTTCTGATTTAGAATTATCAACAGAAGAAGAATTATAGTGAACAGATTGTTTATGACTTGCAGATGGTGTGCACGATGTGCTGTTATTATTAGAACACTTTGCGTCATTAGAAACATGAGGCCTTTTAGATGGTGGACCATCTTCAAACAAGTGACTATTATTGACTTTCTGACTGATACTTCTTGCTATTAATTCTTTTAATGATACAGTGATTCCCTTGTTCCTTGCATGGCCATGACTAGATGAAGACGAGGAGCCAGATGTACAGGATGATGAAGGCAATACAGGGGAACTAGAGACCACAGTATCACTGTTTGTAGGAGGTGATTTGGCGGGTTTGTAGGACGGAATCTTTAGTATCACATTTGCAGATGAGTCAGCACCACCATCATCAATTGAACCTTCTGCCGCACTGCTTTCCTGAGGACTTTTTTGTGAATCATGATGTTGCTCCCTTTCAATAACAAATCGTTCTTCCATAAGGCGACGAATCAAATCTTGAAGTAATGGCAACTTGAGGTCATCTTTTAAGGCAGAAATCGTTGGATTATTGTAGTTTTCTTTATATTTAGAAAGTGCGACTTGTTGAATATTTGAAATTATCTGAAACATATGTTCAAAGAATATTAAAATTATACTTTAAAAAATACTAATAATAATAAATATTATTGTTATTCTTAATAAGTATCACCATAATAAAATTTTAAGTGCTATGTCTTAAATTATAATTACAGCGGTACCTCAGGATACGAAATTAATCCGTTCCGAAACTGAGATCGTATCATAAAAATGTCGTAAGGTGAATCATCATTTCCCATACGATTACATGTAAAACCAAATAATTCGTTCCAACGTGAAAAACATACTCAAATTAAAGCCAAGTAATACATTAAAAAAATAACTGTAGTAAGAAAAACAAATGAAAAATGCGAACTAATTGTAACGTCGTATGGTGAGTTTTTGTTCGTATCGTGGAGCAAAAATATGTTCGAATTTCATGTCGTATCCTGAAAATTTCGTATGCTGGGGCCTTCATAACCTGAGGTACCACTGTATTAAGATTATTTTAAATTACAGTATGTGATTACTATAACACAATTATGATTATGTAAAAATTTTCCATCAAATCAGATATACAATATTCATTTATTTGTAAAATATAACAAGTCTCCAAATTAATAAGCAAAAAAAGCACAAAAAATGGTAACATTTAAAAAAAAATTTAAGAATTTATTGCTTAATTTATAACTATATATATTTTGTTACACACTATAACAGAGACAATTTAATCTCTTAATATGCTAACAAATTTTATATGAAAATTTATTAATTTTTAAACATTTTTAAAATCAAATAAATCATTTGAATAAATCTTTAATTTTCCAGATTTATATAAATGAGTTGATTTTAATTTTTTCATTCGTTTTAATAAATTCTCTGAAGAGTAGGGCAAAGAAATCTAAAAAATATTGAAACAAAATAAATAAATTTGTTTTTACATATGTAGTGTGTATAATTATTATAGGAACTTTAACTTTATCATTCCTTAATCTTCAGATTACTGTAAGAAAATCAGTTTTTTACATTTTAAGAAGTCAAAAATACTTACAATAAATGTCTCAATATATAACTAGTCAAAATACCTTAATTTTCTAGGAATTATTACATCCACAGATGCTGTAATCTATATATATATAAGAGAAGAGGGATATATGCAAAAAATTAATAATACTACATACATTAAAAAACATGGTGATGAGGTAACAGATGTTAAGATGTTTTTGTTAAATGGATATAATAAATATATTAAATAAATGATTAACAAAACACCTAAAAAAGAAGAAAAAGGAGACATGATAACTAAATTATAGAACCATACATTTAGCAAAATAATTTACACACAGAAACTTTTCTAATAAATTAAGAAAATATTTTAACTAAGTAACATTATATTAATCCCTGATCAAGAAAATAGAATAAAACAAGTATTATATAAACCAAGAGCACCAAAAGCAGTAGATGATAAAATTTATAATAGACTAAAAAAGACAGGTATGTTATACAGATTTAATTGTGAATGTAAAGGGCCATTCATTTACATCAGACAGGAGAGAGCTACACAAAAGAATTAAAGAGCATGTCTGAGTGATAAAGTATGATTACAAGAATTTGAGTGTAACTAAACATTGTATGAAGAATGGATATCAAATTGATCTTAATACATTAAAGATAAGTTCATTTAGTGATGAATATGATGAAGAGAAAGTTGTTTGAACACACACAAATGGTTAAAAGTAAAAAAAAACTTTTATTACTAATGAACAAAGATGACAGAATAAATTTACACGAACTGTGGAATTGGTTTTTGACTGATAGGGAACAGAAGGAAAGGTGTCTGGCTGTTGGAGTGTTGGAAAATGATATGATGAAGAACGAATGAAAGCAACAATAGCAAGGACTGTGAATAACAAAATATTGTTAACAAGAGAATACAGGTAGTACAATAATGTTTTAATATGTCAATTTTTTAAGATTTTAATATGAAAGTAGTTAAACATTTGGAACATTGAAATTGGAAGGTAATTTAATGGCTTTTGGTGAATATAATTGTAAATTTATTGTAGTTATTTTATATTTACTAGTATCAGAAAAGTGTTTATGTCTTGTTTAGCTTGTATGGAAGAAAACTCACTGAGGAAGGAAATATTATAATTTCTGAAATACATTTGAGTAAAATAAAGTTGTTGATTGGCTAGTGATTATAGTATAGGTCAGGGGTCGGCAACCTGTGGCTCGCGAGCCACATGTGGCTCTTTGGATGTGAAGCTGCAGCTCTTTAATTCCATACACAAATATTATTTATTTTATAAAAAAAAAAAAACCATTTAAAAATCGTTCTGAATCGATTAACGAGGATTAGGCACCGATTCTATCTCTCAGCCACTTGTACTCGCTTTTCACCGCACCCCTCCCCCGTGGCACGCATCGTCACTGTCGTCAGTCCGTCGGAAGCTCTCGAATGACGCCGTTGTCGGATGTTTCTATGAGGTTTAATTTGCTTTCGACGCAAGACAATTCTGAATAAATAGATTAGTTTTTTTTTCAAAAAACTTTATTTATGCAAGTACTATTTATTGTTGGCAAGAAAAAATTTCGTGGCTCTTTAAAAACTTTGAAATTTTGTAAATTGTAATTTTTGGCTCTTCCGACTCAAAAGGTTGCCGACCCCTGGTATAGGTGGATGTGATAATTCCTAAAAAATTAAGGTGTTTTGACTGGTTATATATTGAGATTAATGAAACAAAACAGAAGCAAAGTATAGATTACAATACATGTTATATAGATTCCTTACACTTTATCTTTAAATTCAAAACCTTCAAATCTAAGGATAAGGTCTAAGAAGTTGTGAAAAATGCTTATTAAAAAAATTTTTCATTTCTTAAAATGTTTAATGCTGATTTTCTTGCTAATTATTATATTAAAAATTTCTGTTAAAGATTAATTAGAACAAAGTTCTGACACTAATACATTAGAATTTTTTAACATACAATAAATGTAATTTCATTTCTATACAATTAAAACAAATGCATTTTAATCAAAGTAAATATACAAGTTGTCCCAAAAAAATCTACACTTCAGTTGTCAATAATATCTAGGTTTAGTTTTTAAATTTGAATTTAATTTTACAAATTTGAGTAAATGTTAGAATAAAGATCAGATTATCCATTTCTAAGTCCAATTATTATCCAAAAAATAAAACACTTGCAAGTTATGGGTTTATGTTTACACTTTTTTTTTTGCATTCTATATTTTCATGTAAATATTTATTATAATGAAACTAAGTCAATAAAAATATTACATCAATTGATTTTTAAAATATTTAATAAATTTTGTAATTAAAAAAATGAAATGAAGGATAAATTATTATTATTAACAACAACAACAACATTCCAAAATCTAATGAAACAAGATTAAATTTAACCACAATAATATCACAAATTTTAGTAAATATATTTAAATTTATAAATTTTTCTCACAATTTCATTTAACAGAAAATACTTCTATACTTCTATATTGAAATATCAAAAGATTTCATAAAAAAAAAATTTAACAGTAAGTCTAAGTTCACTTCTAACCAATCCACTGAACACTTAAGCTTTTTACATCATAATTTCTAGTTGTTTGATTGATAATTATAGAATACAACATAACTTAGATAATGAACAAATACAGTCAAACCTTGGCTTTTGAATGACTCACTTTTTGAACAAATCAGTTCACGAACAGAATTTTGAACTCTTAATTGTCACGGTTGCAACATGATAACTCAGTTGCAGAATAAGCTGCTCAGCAAGAGCCAGCCACAATTTGAGAGACACAGATGGTCAACTCCCTACACTTACTACATTAAAAAAGTCAACAGCCTGACCAGTCAACAGGACTACTGATAAAGAAGTTAGTGGCACTGAGATTGCCTCATGTCATTGGATATCATGACACAAATCACTGATGATATTGCTATTCAATTTAGATTTCAATGTGCATGTGAAAAAGATGTATTTCCATTTTTTGGTGTGTGCCACTCTTGAATTTAAATCAAATTAATTAAAAAAACTGCATTAATAGCCATTCATGTAATATAAATGGCATCCAAGAATTCATGTTTAAAGGTGCTTAAGTTAAATTAAATAATAAAAAAATTTATTATATATAATACAGTATTATATTATATATATCAGACAAAAAACTCGCACAAGTAAACTGGAACTATATACTACACACAACAATTAACACCTAACCGCTAATTCCAACACTGAATGAACAAAAATTTTAATGCTTGAACGTTTTCGGACGTCTTTTAGAGGCCCTCCTCAGGATGAAAAACACAAAAAAACAGTTCTATCATTTGAAAACTTCTAACCGCCGAATACAGCTGTGTTCCAAATTTTTAAATATTTAAACGATGTACCGTACGATATAAAACTCGTTATGTTTACAACATAAAAATAATTATTTTAAAATAACGCTATACATAAGTTATTATTATGTTGTTGCAATAATAATTTATGTATAGCGTTATTTTAAAATAATTATTTTTATGTTGTAAACGTAATGATTTTTATATCGTACGATACATCGTTTAAATATTTAAAAATTTGGAACACAGCTGTATTCGGCGGTTAGAAGTTTTCAAATGATAGAACTGTTTTTTTGTGTTTTTCATCCTGAGGAGGGCCTCTAAAAGACGTCCGAAAACGTTCAAGCATTANATATATATATAAAATCTTATTTTTTCCTATAAAAATTAAAATAATTAATTATAAAGTAGAGATTAAAATTCATTTTAAAACATACTTTTATACAAATTATTATCTCTTGTCAATGATTTAATGTATTTAATTGAAATATACGTAGCAATAATCATGTTGCAGACAGAGTGAGAAATAAGTAAACAACAATTCAAATCGGTGTGCATGCTCGCCTACACAGCACTGCTCAAATTCTTGTGCGCGGCAACAATTTGAGCAGTGTGCAGCCATGCAGCTTAGAGGGAACATTGATTATAATTACATTGAAAACAATCAAGATATTCTTGAGTAGGTAAATGAATAAATATATGTATATTTAAAATCTCATTTGACTAACTCAATTAGAAAATATCATATTTCCTTAATTCTAAGACACACTTCAAGTTGGAAATCAAAGTTTATGGAGGAAAACATTTTTAAATAAATAATTTTATTAAGTTTTGTTAAGTAATAAAAAGTTAGAAAAAACTACAATGCTAGGAAATAAGTAATGTTTGAAAATTCTATTTCTTTTTGATGCAGTATTAAAATGAATAGTTATTTAAAATGAATAGTTATTTATTTTAATACTCCATCAGAACACAGAAACAGAATTTCCAAACATGTTGTTTTAAGACATTTTAACTATTAAAAAAGAATTTAAATTAATTTTATTAAAGCACATTTAAACTGATGCAAATATTGAGCAATATAACTGAAAATGCTATTACTGCTGGTGCAAAATGCAGCTCATGGTCTACTTGCAATTACTGCTGTTTCTTATTTTTAATTGTAATTGTATGATGCCATTAAAACAGGGATGGCCAACACGTAGACTGCGGTCGACCTGTCAACTGCAAAGGTTTTGAAAGTAGCCCGCGAAGCTAAAGTTGAACAATTTGCTTTCACTTAAATTAATGTTTAAAAATCTTAATTCAATATTTATTCTTACAATAATAGACTGTCCATACTGTTTGTAATTATCCCGATGAACAATGCAAATGAATGTTAACGCATGTGCATATAAAAATCTAAAATTGTTTGCCCATATTCATAGTCGCCCGCAGACTATATTTTACCAAAAAAGTAGCCCCTAAGGCAGTGTTTTTCAACCGGGGTGCCAAGGTGCAATGATTGGGGTGTCGCAAAGTTTAGAGCCTTTAGGCATTTTCTTGGAAATTTACTTAAGTGTAGTTCAAGATAACTCATTGTCAGTTCTATTTTGATACGAGATATCTAGTAAGCAAAGAAACTATGACTAATCGCATGTTAATGTAATGTTCTACACTATGTGTACGCAAGACTTGTCATGAGTTCGCCCAAACAACATTGTTTGGCCTCCATGTTCCCAGTCCCAGTACCAGGCCAACCAACAGAGAAGAACGACATGGACACTTGTGTCTTGTATATGTTACCGCTAAAGCTCGAAATCCGTTAATGTGTACATTACCTAGCTAGTCTGCAGATTAACTAGGGTGATCCGTTAAAGCTGCTAAAATTATTCCATTTCTCAAATTACCTAGGTAATCTGCAGATTATCTAGGTAATCTGCGAATTACCTACTAGGCACTCGGTAAAGTTAAAATAAGATCTTTGCTGGAACAACGTTTCTGTACGCTTAAATTAACATAATGTTCTTTATTTAATTTTCAATATCTAAAGAATCAAGTTAATACAATCAACAAATTAGTTGATTGAATCAATCATCAATCAATTAAAAAAACTTTAATACAAAAATCAAACGGTTTAAAATATTATTACAATTAGGGAAATGAATTTGCAAAACATATGATGAAATTGTACTTACTTATTAGTGCAATCTAAAGATTGGTAACACTTTGAATTATATAGCAAATGGTTTTGCGACAAGCACGCCTATTTGTGGTACATTTAGATGTGCAGTCACATTTTCTGAAACCCTGCCCAGTACCAAGGAATTGTTTTATTGCTGTTTGACGTAAAGATATTTCTACAGCAGGGACATCCATCTTCTTTCGTTAAAAATCTCTTTTTGCAAACACTGAATTCAGATTTTGCATACAATTTTTTTAAAATACGTGTTTTAATATCAAGTTTATAAAAGCCATCCTCTGTTTTACTAAGAACCACAGCTAAAATTGAACGTGCATCAGTTTTTGCTCTGTCTTCTTCGGGTA
>NW_019384744.1:461129-481182 GCF_000671375.1 Centruroides sculpturatus | reverse complement strand
TCCATGCCTTACGCCGCCCTTGGTCATAGAAATGATGTAATTTGAATATAAATTATTTATAAATATGTATGTCAAGTTATATTTTTATTACTACGTAAAATATATTTAAGAGTTTACGACCACTGTGCTGGGCGAGATGTTGTTGAAACAAAAAAAGTTATTCATTTCATCACGTACATAAACAGTGTCGTAATTTGCGAAGTGCAAATCAGCAAATTTGTAAAATTTTTGTTTATCTTGAACAATCCGGATAATCGAAAATCCGGATAATGGTTTTCTATTGTATATTTAAAAAACAATAGTGAAACTATTATTTTACATGTAGGTACAGTAGAACCTCGATTATCTGGGATTGTTCAAAATAAACAAAAATTTTACGAATTTGCTGATTTGCATTTGGTGAATTATGATACTGTTTATGTACGTGATGGAATGAATAACTTTTTTTGTTTCAACAACGTCTCACCCAGCACAGTGGTCGTAAACTCTTAAATATATTTTGCTTCATAATAAAAATATAACTTGACATACGCATTTATAAATAATTTATATTCAAATTACATCATTTCTATGACCAAGGGCAGTGTATGGGCAACGTGGGCCACCACCTATGCCTTGTGGTCCGAAGGGCATCGAGCCTCGAAGGTTTATGCATTACTTAAAAGCCGCGAATGTGATGAAAAAGTTTTAGTCGTCATAAAATGATAAATAGTTTGTCAAATTTTTATTCATAAAAATGCAATTTCAACTGCTTTTTATTTTATAAAATCCGTCTTCTTGCGCCATCAGGGGGCCTTTTAAACAATAGGTAGTCTGTTTAGCGCTGGTCAGTAGTAGTCCAAATTCAATATGAATATTTGCTTCTTGAAAATTTGATCACGATTTAAATACAGTATTTATTTTTAATATTACCAATATGTCATCGAAAAGAAAACGTGTTGTATTATCATTAAAAGACAAATTAAAGTATTTGTTTCGATTATCCGAATTTTTCCTTATCCGGACTGCCTTCATCCCCAATTAGTCCGGGTAATTGAGGTTCTACTGTATTTTGACAAAATTCAATGGACTTAAATTTTGATTTTGAACAGGTAGAAACACTTTTGCATTGCGCATAATATTCATTTTCGCAAAAAATTCATCTGGCCCATTAGTCCCTCCCTTTATTCAGATTCTAGATCTGCTGCTGGTCAAGGGTGTCACGATTTGTTATTTTTCAATTAGGTGTGCCACTCAATGAAAAAGGTTGAAAAACACCACTGCCCTAAGGGATAAAAGTTTGGCCACATCTGCATTAAAATATAAAGATAAACCTCTAAGATTAATAAAAACAGTAAAAATGTGTGTCTAAAATCAAGGAACTACAGTATATTTATTGAGAACATCAAGGAAAAAAGCCAAAAATCTAAATACACATGATTATTATAATCAATCCTAAAATTTTTAATTGAGCTATAATATAGTCAATTAATTATAAAGATATTACATAATTTTCGCTAAAAGTAGGTGGTAAGCTGTCATTTTGTATTAAATTTAGTAATTAATTAAAAACAAATATATATTTGAATAAATTAAGGATATTGAAGCTTATTAATTTAATGAAGTTTTTAATATTATATATAGTCGAAATTCTGGTGAATAGGAGAATGAAATAATATTTGAACAAATATATTAATTTTAACATGCTTTATCACATACCTGAGATAAAAAAGGAGCCAATGCTTGATTGTATTCCAAAGTACTTAATATATCATCTGTGGCTTCTGGATTACAAAATAGATTTGATTGTAGTTGATTTATATCTGATTTATGCTTATCATTATTTTTACTGACACTTTGTGTCTTTTGTGTAATAGTGTTTTTCAAAAGTTGCCTTAGTGATTCACTGGCAGATGCTGTAACACTGCTTTGCTTGCAAGATGTGGATTTTTCAGATTCAATGCTTTCTTTATCTTTATCTTTATCCTTTTGGTCTGCTTCAGCTTTTTTCCCACCGTTACATATTTTTGATGTATTATTTCGAGTTCCTCTATTTCTTTCCATAGCAAGTTTATAAACTTTATTTCTCAATGTAGATCGCGGTATTCCATAAATCACTGCAGCTCGACGTGTACCTAACTTCCCACTTTGAATATCACGCAAGGCAGCTTGTAATTCATCTTCTGTATAGGAACGCTTACAGTTTGAATCTAATCGCTTTTTGTGACTATAACAAAAAAAAAAAAATTATTTATATTTTTGAAGAACAAAATTTTTATTATTATTTATGAAAAATTTAAATACCCATGATTCATTGGTATTTGTGGAACTTTCAGAACACTTCTTTTTGGTATATCATGTGTACTTTCTCCATTATTTCGGATTGATGGTGATACATAGAATAATCCCCTAGATTTATCTTTATCTGATGTTCGACGAGATGAATGCATGCTGAGATCCAGTGGTTGATCAGAGAGGGAAGATGGAGAAGTTGGACCACCATAGGACGTACACCAAGGCAATAAAAATCCTGATGGAAATGAAACTGTAAAGTAAATTAATATTTTGGTATAACAATATGTAGACAATTTGTTTTCAGAAAAATTTTAAAATTATTTATAAATAAATAAATCAGTTATTATAAAATTTGCTATATTCTATATTATTTTTATCTTAAGAATGAAATGAATTTCAGTCAGAAAATACAATAAAACTATAATAGAATTATATACAAAAAAAATTTGATAGTAGCTAATTAAATTTTGAAAAATATTTATATAAATTTAATCAAAACATTTATATATTATTTAGGAAATCTAAATTAACTTATTTCCAAAAAAATTATAGTAAAACTTATTCAAAAACATCTTACTCAAAATTTTGACGAATAAAGATCAATTGATTTTGAAAAGCATTAGATATCAGAAGACTTTGAAATAGTCATTTTTATGCAATTATAACAGAATAATAAGAATATTTTCTAAAATTTAACAAATTTGTAAAAATTATTATAGAGACATCAGCAAAAATATTAATTTTATCATTATTTTAATTTTAAAAAAAACTGAAGAATTAAATCTAATTTATATGAGAATTGTTTTGCTTGTTCAACATAAATTATTACCCAAGATATTAACTACTTTTGGTCTATAACTGTAAGAATCAATAGCATCCTAATAGTTAACTTTAATAAAATCTATAATCTTTCATAATTTTAATAACTTAGTATTTTTCTACTCAAAATTAAAACTATCTCAATACATTTGAATATTTACAGCAAATGTATTTTTAATTTCTTGTTCTCAGTCCAGACAAGATCTTTCAAGAAAATCTGATGTTCCAGTTTCAGGCAATGTTGCTTATTTCAGTAGTCAATGAAAATCATCGTAGGTAGAATAACTTCTTAGATGTTTTCCTAAAGTTTATTTCCTAGTATAATGTTACCAATTGTTATACTGATAGAAAGTAACATTGTTATTACTATCAGTACAAAAATTGTTTACTAAAGAATGTTAAGCAGAACTAGCTAACAATAAATCTGATAGTGCATTCAGATTTGAAACTGAACAAAGCTTTCAACAGTTATATCTAAGAAATCACATCTATTAGGTTCTATTAAATGCACATATAACAAAATGTTTTCACTGAAGACTTTTTAAAATATTAGATTACTATAGAGCAATATTTCCCAACCCTTTTGAATTAGCAACATACTTTGAATTTAAGAAGATTCCTGCAACACACTGTAATTTTTAAAATAAAAATGTTTAAAATTTAAAATTTGATACTACTGAAATTAAACTAACCAAGACAAAAACTCACAATTTTACAAATATAATAGAAAAGTAAAAAGACTATTTGAATCAATGTATAAAGAGGTAGTATTGGTCTTCAAGTTGACAAACTGGCATATACATAGACACACATAGCCTTTGTGAGGGGAGTATGCTGATGCTTCAAAATTTTATGTCAATCAGCAATTTAGTGAATACCTCCTCCTCTCTTTGGTCAGACAACAGTAAAAAAGTGANTATATTATAAAAAATTCTATTTAATTGTTGAATAGATAGATACATTTTTGTAATAAATTTAATATATACTTTTGGAATCAATTAAAGAAATCAAATCTAATCCTTATTAGAACTAACTATTTTGTTAAATTATTAAAATTTATAATCATAAACTAATTATTTTATGTTCTAACTGACAGTTTGAGATAGAGTGAAAATGAACATAAACTTGAAGAGAAACAAATTTTGCAATTTTGATAATTTGTAAGATTCTCTTTCTCTATTTACAACAACAAATGAATTAAACCTGACTATTGTAAATATAATGGAATATACAGTCAAATCTTGATTTAGTACTATCATTTATTTGCATCTAGAAGTAGTACTAAATCAAATGTGGCACTAAACAATAAGAATTATATACATTAATGAGGTTTAAAATTTTAGAGGTTGCACAATTTGATATCATTTGCAATGTCGAATCATACATTTAGCAATTCACAGATATTGAAAGGTTTTCTATTTAATACTTATAGGGAAGATTTATTCATGAATATTCATTTGCACTTCATGAGGATAACATTATTTAGCACTATATTGAGATTTGACTGCATATATAGGCTTAACAAGTCTCAGAAATATCTATCTACATAAAACATTAAGATTTACAATCATATGCTGATCTGTTTAAGCCATATTAGAAGTCACATTACTTCAATTCAAAAATTTTCTCCAGAATAGAGTTAGATAGATAACTGGCATGACTCTATTGTAATCAGGAAAAGTATGATATACAGGTGCAAGACACTACTAAAATTAAGAGCATATATTTTAAATTAAATAAATCAAAAATTGCAGCTTGGCATTGTGATGATATCACAATAAATAATTACTCATTTGAAACGTTATCTTTTAAACTGCACTAGTAAGTACTATGCTTTCAACAACCACTCAAAGTATAGGGTATAGATTCTGTATGGTGTTATTTATAAAAATTATCCAGTTACATGGATTGCTAGAATGGTTAAAAGACAATTATTTTAACTTCATTTTTTTAGCACTGTTTCATACTACTTGTACAGCTAGTAATATTTAATGCATATTTCCTCTCAAATGCTAAGATATGCATCTACATACCTAACAGAGATAATTAATTGCTGATAAAGATAGTGAAGATATAAAAAAACATAACCATTTAATTTTACAGCTAATAAAAAATGGATTGAAGAATAAATAATTAGTATAANATTATTATAGAGACATCAGCAAAAATATTAATTTTATCATTATTTTAATTTTAAAAAAAACTGAAGAATTAAATCTAATTTATATGAGAATTGTTTTGCTTGTTCAACATAAATTATTACCCAAGATATTAACTACTTTTGGTCTATAACTGTAAGAATCAATAGCATCCTAATAGTTAACTTTAATAAAATCTATAATCTTTCATAATTTTAATAACTTAGTATTTTTCTACTCAAAATTAAAACTATCTCAATACATTTGAATATTTACAGCAAATGTATTTTTAATTTCTTGTTCTCAGTCCAGACAAGATCTTTCAAGAAAATCTGATGTTCCAGTTTCAGGCAATGTTGCTTATTTCAGTAGTCAATGAAAATCATCGTAGGTAGAATAACTTCTTAGATGTTTTCCTAAAGTTTATTTCCTAGTATAATGTTACCAATTGTTATACTGATAGAAAGTAACATTGTTATTACTATCAGTACAAAAATTGTTTACTAAAGAATGTTAAGCAGAACTAGCTAACAATAAATCTGATAGTGCATTCAGATTTGAAACTGAACAAAGCTTTCAACAGTTATATCTAAGAAATCACATCTATTAGGTTCTATTAAATGCACATATAACAAAATGTTTTCACTGAAGACTTTTTAAAATATTAGATTACTATAGAGCAATATTTCCCAACCCTTTTGAATTAGCAACATACTTTGAATTTAAGAAGATTCCTGCAACACACTGTAATTTTTAAAATAAAAATGTTTAAAATTTAAAATTTGATACTACTGAAATTAAACTAACCAAGACAAAAACTCACAATTTTACAAATATAATAGAAAAGTAAAAAGACTATTTGAATCAATGTATAAAGAGGTAGTATTGGTCTTCAAGTTGACAAACTGGCATATACATAGACACACATAGCCTTTGTGAGGGGAGTATGCTGATGCTTCAAAATTTTATGTCAATCAGCAATTTAGTGAATACCTCCTCCTCTCTTTGGTCAGACAACAGTAAAAAAGTGAAACAAATAAAATTTTAAAAAAGAGCTTATTAAAAAAGTCTAAAAAATATTTAATATTTTCGTGACAAACCTAAGGCACTGTTGCAACAGACACAGGTTGGAAAACACTGCTAAAGAGTAACATCAGAAATTATATTTACCGTGAATTTTTCTGATGGATTTATTTTGTTTGATAATGATCCATATTCAAAAATGGCTAGATATTGAATTAAAAAGAACTTGTGAAACAATGTTTAGATGTAATTCTGCATAAACAATTTTAATACAATAGATTTTTAAAAATTTTCAGTGAAACATATTTTATTATTTGACTTTTAATAATAGAACCTAGTATATTTGATTTCTCAGGCATAACTTCTGAATGCTTTGTTCAATTTCAAATCTTATTGCACTGTTGTGGATTCAGTGTTAAAAAGTCCTTTAAATCAATATATCAAATGGTATTAGTTATTATTTGAAATTTGAAAATTACAACAATTTTAACCTTTAAGCCACAATACTGTGGGAATAATACAAAAGGGTTTCAGTAAACTGACTTTCCTGCTACAAGTTTTAAGAAGGAACTAGTTACAATACATTATAACTTCTTAGAGAAGCAAGTTCAAGCATAAATTTTAGTTCTACATTTCCTTTTTTTATTATCTTGTTTTAAGTAACAAAGCAAGATTTTATTTAAGATAACAGGAAGTAATAAAATTTTGTTTCTTAAAATAATGAAATGTATGGTGTTTCATATACTTGATAACTAAAATTTAAACTGTACAGAGCTGAAATTGCAAAAAATTTCCTTTCACAGTACAATTTAAAGTGTCAATATTTGAACTGGTGTTGAAGAAAAACTTCTGTTTATTTGAAGCAAATGAAAAAAGCTGAAGTATGAGCAAAAATGATTCTAAAAACTAAAATAAAAGAGGATATCAAAAATAGTTCTCAGATATTCTTTATGATTCTGTTCAGTGGCAAATTAAGGATTTTTGGGGTCCTGTGTACTTTGTGCATGGGGCCACAAAAATCCTTAATCTTTGACTGACTATTTGGATAACTGAATGGTCTGTCTGTCATTCCTTAATCTCAAGAATGAAGTTAAATAGATAAGATATGGAAACCTTAGGAGCAAGAAGTCCCAATAAGAACTTCCAAATCAAACTGGAAGTCATGTTATTTCAATTCAAACATTTTCCCCTGAAAGGTGTTAGATAGATAACTGGCACAACTCTATTGATAAAGGAAAAGTATGATATACAGGGGCAAGCAACTAATCTCAGGTGGAGAGCATATATTTTAAGTTAAATAAATTAAAAATACAATTTTTAATTGTATTTTTAATTTATTAATTTAATTTAATTTATTTTAATTTAAATTTAATTAAATTAATTATTGTGACAATGTCACAATAAATAATTGCTTGTTCAATTCTCCATTTTACCTGAAGATGGTCTTTAAAAAAGGCTGAAAACATTTGTAATTAAACTGTTTTTAATTTAAAAATATAAAATACAAGAACAAGATCTCAGCCTGTTCTGACTTTAAAGATGATTAAAAACATTCAAACAACACTTAAATCAAGAAAGGATTATCTTACTCTTACATTTAATAAACATTTGTTAAAAATACTTTTCAAACAAAATACAGGAGCTCCCTTACTTATGAACTAATACAATGTCACTTCACGCCAATGTTTATTATATGATTATAACACCTGCTGTAGTGTTACAGGAGTGGAGACAGAGACCCCACTCCTGTAAAGCCACAACACGTAAGTGTTATAATCATATACTTATGAACATTCAACTTACAAACTTTCAGACTTACAAACAATTCGACCAGGCAGAGTGCTTCAAAAATGCCTCCAAAATTAATAGTAATCTAGTAGTGGAGATTAATAGAGCCACACTTTTTGCATGTATGTGGAAACTTAACTTGACATTATAAAACTAAGTGCATTACATGGAAAAAAAAAAACATGTTTGAAACAACCAACCACTACTAAGTAGTAGCAAGTGGGTAAATGAGCATAATGCATTCTATTAAGTATATTGAAGAATCAAACACTAACAATATGTGGTTATTGTGTACAAATGTACTTTCAGGTTAGTTTTTGACTTAGAACAAAACCTCAGGAACCTAACATGTTTGTAAGTAGGGGAGTGTCTGTATTATATAGGAGAAATGAAGAGATTACTGGAAAAAAATGAGTAAAAGAATATCAAGCAGCTATCATGGTAGGAATTGTGATGTTACCAAGGTATTTACATTGTACTGAAACAAATTGTAACATTAATTTAATACAGATAACACAGTATAAAAATTTTGTTTAAAGAAAAGAATACTATTAATTTAAATAATGGCATTAATGTTGATGCATGCTGAGAGAGATTTGTAAATTATAAATACACTGCACTTGGATTGAATTGTATCATCACTGAAGAGGCCAAAGCGCAAAGCAATGTCACTTTGGAAAAATGCATTTGATAAATAACTTATATTGATATAAGTATAAGAATAAGATATTCCTTTTTTGATTTAAGTATTGTTTGAATGTTTTTAATTACCTCTAAAGTTGGAACAGGCTGAGATTTTTCTAATATTTTATCTTTTTAAATTAACTCAATTTCTGAATGCATTGAATAGTTTTAAACTTTTATTTTTATTATAAACTGTTTCTGCTACAAAAAAATGAGCAAAAAAAATCAGACAATTAGATTTTCTGTGACAACGTTATGACACGTTGAACCAAAGTTGCCAATAAGTTGTGAGTTTGTTCAAATGAGGTGAATCTTTGCATATTGCAGTTTTGAGAAACAAATGTCTAGTTGTATTGTGTAAACCAGCCTTTACAGCCCTGTATTCAGTTTTTAAGCAACACTGTTACTGAAATTCTTAGAAAAGTGGAAAGTGATAAAACTCCCATGACTTGTGTTCACATGGAGCCCTAGACATGTTAGAAGGGATTAGTCTAATAGATCATAAAATAAGACATTCCTTACACAATAGATGCAATTGACTTTTGGGTTTTGCATGAAACACTCCTGTACACCTTACAGCATCATGTAGGGAAATCAGTAGAGCAGGCCCAAGAATAAAAAAATACAAATGAGGGAATGGCAAATTGGACAGGCAAAGCAATAGTAGTTTATACAGGATATAACTAAGACCTAGAATTTATTGAACTGGAGACTTGTGCATGTGCAGTCTGCACATTTAATGCAATTTCCCTAATAGAATCTGTCACAGATTCTATTAGGGAAATTGCATTAAATCATCCAAGGTTAGATATTTATAGGTTTAGCTAGTGTTTACAGTTCAATGAAGATTAAATTGTTGATTTATAACTTTTCAGTAAAAAGGTGTATATATACATTTCATGGTTGTCTAATGTGGCAATTTTGCTTTTCAGAATATCTCTTGGAATCAACCATTCAGAATTTGGTAACCCTAGACAAGATATTTTCTGGGACACATTGTATAGTAATTTTAACAATCAATATTTCATTCTTAATAAATATGTATGCAGAAACTTTAAATTTCTGCATACATATTTATTAAGAATAAATGAAGAAAGAATATATTTTTCATTTTGTTTTTATATTATATAATATTATATATATGTTATATTAGAATATCTAAAATTACATACATGAATTTTAGGTAACTACACTCCAAAAAATAAGCATAATCATCATATCTCTAGTTCCTGCAAAAATTAATATAACTAATAATGGAAAAGTGCACAGGCAAATCTTACTTACATTGCTTCACTTTATAACACTTCATTAATTAATACAGTGCTTTTCAATTATATTCATGTTTATTGTTTTCTGCATTTACCCTGTGCCTAAGAGAGTTTTTGTGTTTTTATTTTTCATTTTTTTAAGCCTAGAACTATTGTGCACTTAATAAAAGTTAGTGTAAATATGTTTTTAGGCTTTTATATGTATTGGCAAGTGAAATAAGCTGTGATTTACTTTAAGACAATATTTACTTTATGGCCATGTCTTATTCTGCTCATCTAAATTCATCTGACCTGTCATATTAGCAAGGTATACCTATATGTAGCGTCACCATATTTGTACAAAAATCAGTATTCATTTGAGTTACACAAAAAGAAAAATATGCAAATTTATGCAAAACATACAGTACCATAAATATAGCTGACTTGTATATAAAGGACCATTGCTGATTTTATTATGTGATGGTTTTGTTATTGCTTTTGTAGAATTAATAATGATGGTATACAAGATCAGATGAATGATTTTATGAAAGACAGAGTTACTGACAGGTTAGAAACAAATCAGTTGCAGATGGAGGTAACAAGGGCACTGAATATGCTACACAGTGTCATATCCAGATTTTGAGGCAAGGTTCCAGAAAATAGGTTACATGCCAATCAGGAAATGGATATCCAAGAATTACAATCAGTCAACAGAACTGTTATTTGATGTTAAATGCATGCCAAAATGGAAATGTCTATGAGACAACTCTCTGTAGAGCTGTCAACAGCCTAAGAACTTATTCCTGAGATTGTTGTGACAAACTGTCAAAAGTAGGCTTCAAACAAATGATCTCTATTCCAAACATCTACTAGTTTATGTCCAATTGATCCTTGTACAAAGAAGGGTCTATTTATGATACAACCAGAAACACGACATTGGTCTCTGATGCAATATTTTGTTCACTGACAAGTCAAGATATTGTTTACAGACTATCATGGTATTCCAAATTCCTCACATATGTGTTTGAAATCATTAGCAGTCTACTCATTGATTTATTACTCAGGCATACATATAAAATTGATGATAATTATGAGAGTAAAATTCTTGACAATCAAACCCATTATGCTAAAGTTCTAATTTTATGTTTTTTAGCTTTATTTTATGTATAATTTTAGCTTTGACTTTATCATGAACATTAAACATGGTGATATCATTATCCTGTAATAGCAAGTTCAGAATTTAACAATATCAGTAAGATTTGCCACTTGAACAAGTGATGCATGCCTTATTACAAAATTGAAGAAAAATATTTATTGTCATGCAAATGTATTTTTAACTCCTTATGAAGTTTAAAGAGGCAAGTGACTGTCTTGCTTGTAGCAACAAACTTTGGTACAGAATTGCAGTTATGCTCATTTCCCATCTCATTATATAAAACTTTAAAATATGTGCATTCAAAGATTATTTGATAAAATTTCCATTTTTACAACCTCATCCAAAACTGTTTTCAGTTTGCAATATAGCTTTTTTGGTCATTTTTAAAAAACAATAATTGTTTTTAAAGGCAATTTATAAGTCACTTCATGTGAAAGTGGTCCATTTATGGTGCAGTGCTCTAAGTATTTTGTGTGTATCAAGTTTAGTACTGTATATTATTGATAAAATGACCAGATGTTCAGACCCACAAAAATGTCCCACTTTTGGACTATTTCATAATTACATTCAAAAATAATCAATATCCATTGCATAAACTGTAAGTTGAATTGCATACAAGTTATTGCATAAAAACTTTAATTTTAATACAGTTTGGCAACCTGTCTGTTGGAGAACAGTGACTGTATACTATGTGCAAATACCATGGTTGTGCAAATCTGTTATAAAAGGAAGTTGATGGTTTTTGCTAGTTATCAGAGTTAAAAAAAAATGATTTTTAAAGCAAACAAAACTACATGTGGAGTTGTGATTACAATTCATTAGTTGTTTATTGTCACTATTTCTGTAGATAATTATTTTTTAAACAAGAATGTATGAATAAGTGAAATTGTTCATTAGTTGTTCACGTCTATCATCAATAATGTCAGAAAGCTAGAAAACTGATAATCGTAAACCAGTATTTATCACATGAATCATGTCTCATCTGTCACATTGAAGCGTACAGCTTAACTATCTACTTTTTACATGTCAGGATCTGGTCATTTTAATTATTAATGGCTTAAAAATGGCAGTGTGATATATAGTGCTCTGTTGTAATATACAGAAGGAGCATGCTTTGTTTGTTTGTTATATAAAGGAGAGTTAGGTATAATTTAAAACTTTTGTCTACCTAGTAATTTAATCTAAGAAATAAGTGAAACAAAATACTTTTTCTGATTAAACAGCATAGAACTATATTTTAAAAAATGATTACAGTAGATCAGTACATAAACTATTTAGTACATTCTTGCAAATCATCAGTAATCTACAAACCATACTTTCAGAACCATTATTCTAAGGAATTCTTTTTTAATCTATAACTTTATTCTTTCATCTATATAATTATAGTTTTATAAAAAAATTTCTTATTTCAGTCATTTTATATACATTAAAATTTAGACAACTATCTAAATGCCAATTTTATATCTAAATCTGATGTAATTTAATTAAAAGGGAATTAATAAATTTTAAAAAATATAAGTTATCTATAGATAGGTATCAATAAATAATTTTAGATTATTTTTACATAAATCCAAATTATAATTTTAAAAAATATGATGTATAAAATACTTCAAGCAATAATAATAATTATTATTATAAAAAATAGGAAAAAAATAACTGAAAAGAATATTATAAATGCAAATTATAAATTGTAGCAAAAATTTCTAAAATTTTATAATTGATTTTTATTATAACTAATTATTAATAGTAAAANAAGTTTAATTGATATAACAAAGCAATCCCGGTAGACGCCATTTACGACTTCATATTTTTTTATAGATTTATTATAAAATTAAAAATATTAATGTTGAAATATATTTTGAAACATAATAATATGGCCACATTAAAAAATAATAATAATGAAAATGTCAGTCAAAAACTCTAAAAAAAAAAGTTTATTGTTTTGCAAAAAATCAGTGCCTTTCTTAATTGAAACTGTTCTGAAAGAAAAAAACAATTTATTTCTGTTCCCATCAAACATTTTTACTGATTTTTATAGTTTCAATGGTGCTGAATATGAATCTGTCAACAGAATTGGCCTAACACCCACCACTTTTGAGAGAAACAAGTTTTTTGAAGGAAAACACTTTCTGTTCAAAATATCATATTTATTGACTAGACACATTGCTAATTAGATACAAATAAATTTATGTTAATTATTATTTTTTTTTTTATAATTCTATACATTTAAAAACTGAAACACTTAATGACATGTTTTCTTCTTTTTATATTCTCCTTCTGGAGTCTCTTGCTGTAGAGTCCAGCAGTAATCTGCTAACATGTTCTCATTCCACTTTCCGTTAGAGCAGTGTCTCCCACACCCCACAGGGGGGCAATTCGAAAATGGACTCATCCAGAGTTTAAATTTACTGTATAGCCATTGTATATGTTAGGGGGGCATAAAAATTTTAGAAAGGCTTAGGTGGGGCATAGCACAAAAAAGATTGGGAAACACTGCATTAGAGAAAGCTTTAGTAGAACCTTTCTCCATGCTCATCAGAAACAGCTCCTAGGTTGGTGAGGAAAAATCTAAATAGGAATGCAGGAAATGTATCTTGAGTGACATAGTGCAACTCAATGTTTGGTAGGATGTTGTCAACTTCTCCACAATTTTCTTATAGTTGTTAGCTCATATATTCTCCAAAAAATTTCTTACTCACAATTTCAAATGTGTCCCATGTTGTCCTTTCTGCTGGTTAAGTTTTTCTTCAAAAGCTGTCTTACTTGGGGACCAACAAAAAATCTCTCCTTTACTTTTGCATCACTCAGATGAGAAAACATTTGCTTCAGGTAAGCAAAGTTTTCTCCTTCTCTGTCTTTACCTTTCATAAAATTTTTCATCAAACTGAGCTTGATATGAAGGGAAGGTAAGAGAATTTTAGTTTTCTCTACTAGAGTAGTTAAAGCAATATTCTTCTGACCTTGTATGTTTGCTGTGCAATTGGCCACTTTTCTACCAAATAGTGACTTTTTTTTTGCTTAACTGTCTCATTCACATATAAAAACAGCAGAATTTAGTGTATCCTCCTTATATTTTATTCAAACAACAGTAATAGAAAGTTCATCCAAAAGAGACATTTTTCAGTATAATAATGGTATTTTTTAAAAGAACTGTAGGTAATAGAAAAGTTTGGACTTTAGATTCATATTCATCACACTAAAATACATTAAAAAAAAATAAAAATCGCATTTTCTTTCACTGGAGATTTTGTTGCAGAACAGTGTAATTAAATGAAATAAGGATAAATCAATTAGTTTTTTTAATTTCAGTTAAAACAATTATTCACTTATTATTTTTCTTAGATGTGATGTTTGCAAATTATTAATTACAAAAGATGAAAATTGTCAATTCCTTATTCCATGTTAAAAATGATTATTAAAAATTTATATTAACTGCAGTACAGTAATTGTTGCAGTAAATGATAAAAAAAAATAAATTTAAAGTTAGTTTGATTATAGAATAAAATATATGATGCAGCTGTTTCTGCAACCAAAAATATATTAAAGGTTTTGTTTTTTTTTTTTTTGATGATACTCAAACAAATTTGGGCTACTATTTAAACACTTGGTGTTTTTTTATCTTTATTCAGTTGAGATTCAGCTTTCAACTTTATTCAGTTGGTTTTGTTTTTATTTTTCATTTTTTACTGCAGTATTATCTACTAATTACATTTGTATTATTCATAATACTTATTTATTTTTCAAACAGAAATAAGAAACAGATAACATATAGTGATAAAAAAACACTAATAGATATATAGTACAATTTCATACATCAAAAAGAAATGGAAAAAAAAATTGAAATTCAGTCTCTCTGGGCTAAATATTGTTTAGTTTGGAGTGATTGATCACTCAAAACTAGATATTAATGCATTCTAATAATGAGAAAGTATAAAGATACAAATGTTATAATTGTCTCAAAGATTAATTTCATTCATTTCCTGAACCAAATTTTAAGATACATTTGTATCTATGGTTGAGAGAACTCAATGTCATGATCTATTTTTAGCTAGCTATACAGATACTGTACATATTTCAATTAAATTTGAAAATGATTGAAATTAAACTTGAAATTTTTCTCATTCCTAGGATTCATTAATAGTAATGTAACAATATTCAGTCAAGTTAAACAATGCTTAATGTTCTACTCACGATTCCTCAGACTGGAGTGAATTATAGTTCAAACCTCTTAGAAACATTTAAAAAAAAAATTTTAGTAGTGATGATGTTCCAAGCATTCCAATTCTAGAAAAGATGACTTGATGAAGATACAGATGGAGGATTTCTAAAGGTGATAAGTCATTGAAGATTTATTTAAGATAGTTCTCTAAGAGGTTTTGAACTGCAATGCTTAACTTAGAAAAGACTAATTAAAATTTTTGTTTATTCAGTTTAAATATTTTATTTCAAAAAAGTATTAGACAGAAACATAATGTACAATATTCCCAATACAGAGCTATTTCTTCCTTTATCTATCAACTTAATATTAATAATTCCATCAAAAATTTTTAGATTAAACTGGACTAATTAAATTCTTTGATGATTTGTTACAGATGTGTAACTGTTGTTGATAACATAAAAAAATCAATGAATTTAAAACAATTTTAATAAAAATTTAAATATATACAAGAGGAAAAAAACCACTAATACAAATTAAGATTTGAATTCATAATTCTTAAATCACTGCTAGTTGTCCCATCTAAAATATCTGTATATTGCTAGCTCAATGCAAACTGCTTTTTATTAGTGGAATGTGCATTTCTATGCCACTGTATCCAAATTTACATTTTTTCTAGAATAATTCATTAAGTAACTTAAGTAATTAACCTTTAATTTTATAATAACTTTTTCAATTTACATACATTCAAGAAAATAAATTACTGTATTTCTACTGCCTTGATCCAGCTTAAAATGACAGGTCTCATTCCTTCTCTCATCTCATCGTTAAATGTATAGGCTTATTACAATATTCTTATCCAACTATTTTGGTTAAGTGGTTTACAAATTAATTCAGTTCTATCTTCTGAAATTATTATACTGTTTATGTCTGCAGCTCTATGCAGACTATTAAAATTTAATGGATTGCTGTAAGAATAATGGAATGTATTCTGTTTGGCAATCTTCACACTGTGAAATGTGCAAAGCAAGCAAGCATCACACCACTTGACTGACTGCCAGAAAATGTTTTCTGTAAGGAGAGACATTTGGATGCCAATAAGATATCTTCCATGCCTTTAAATTGCATTGTTGAATCCAACTATTTCATTTCCATTACTACCATGAAACACTTCTATTTATTTCTCACTTAATTAAAATAGTAACACTTTTTAAATTTATAAATGCCTGTTTCTCTTTCATTTGCAAGCAATGAAATGTAATTCTGATTCCTGTTTTTGTTATATGTTGATGTAAAAAACCAAGTATCAGAATTATATTCCATCTTATTACAATTCTGAAAAATTTATTTAGAACAATGTTGCAATGCATTGCAAACAGAAAACAAAATAAAAACATTCAATAGTCTACAGCAGTGGTTCTTAGACTGTGTGTGCACTGCAGCATCTAGGGGCATCATTAAAACTAGTTAAAACACCATGGTCAGGTTAACCATTATTTTAATTATTAGTGATGTGTGGATAGCACTCATGCAGTGCATTTTTTGTATGTCTGCCTAAATTGTGTATCTTGAGATCTATTTCAATAGAGCTTTTTAAATACAAAAAGACTTGAAGCATTTAATGCCAAAATCACATAGAAAAAATAAAGAAAATTTACAGCTGTCTTTTGTCATTATAAAGAATTTAATTGAACGAAATTTACAAAGTACTTACAACAATGTATTACTATTATCCTCAGGCAAGAAAGTTCTGATGTAGAACACAAAATTTGAAACCCTGTGAGATGGAATACTTGTTACAAGTTTGAAAGGATAACACAAAGTGTTTTTTTCTTTTTCTGTTCTAAATGTTTAAAAGAAAAGGTTTATATGTTATCCTTTCAAATTTGTAGCATGTATTCCATCTCTCAGAGATTTAAACCATTTTGAATCTTTTGTGTTCTGTGACAGAACTTACTCACCTGAAGATGAAAGTAATACTGTTGAAAGTACTTGTGTGAATTTTGTTCAATTAAACTCTTTATAATGTTGAAAGACAGTTGAATTTTTTAATTTTTTATAAACAAATATAAGCTTTGTCTTTTACACAATTAATTTTGTTCTTTTGCTGTTAATAGAAAAACAAAAAATAGATAAATAGTTTCTTACAGATATTTTTACTTTTGTTTTGCAGTTAATCTTACATGAGTTAAAATTTGTAGTCAAGGAATGTGTGGCGTCTACTCAAGGGAAGTGCACGTGAATAAAGGAAAAAATAAAAAATAAATAAGGAAATGCCAAGTTGAACTGCATTTAAAGAAAAACTAACTATACAGCAAATAAAGTCTGCATTATGCAACAAAAAACAAAATTCCAATCATAAAACAAACAGTTATGTAGAAAATCTATTACATGATCCAAACTCCAAATTTTAAGGATGTAGAATGATGGTAAACAGGAATCACAAACAGCTGTGTAATACAATCTCTCTACACACCGGTGTTTAAATAAAATAAAATAAAAAACTCTTCAAACCTTTAACCGAAGCTGTGTAATAGTTTTATCACATAATCCAAATCCAATTTACAAAGTCTATCTTTGTGAATTCCAAAATATAATGGCGTAACTATCAGCAAAACCAATTATTGGTCTATTAATCAAAAACAAATTTTTCCTCTTCCTTATCCTTTTCTTTGCTGTAAAGAATTGGAAAAGGGAAAAATCTTTTGAAAGTTTTGATTTAAAAAAGTTAAGGGAAAAATCTTTTGAAAGTTTTGATTTAAAAATGTCAAGGGAAAAATCTTTTGAAAGTTTTGATTTAAAAAAGTCTCATTTCTATTAAAAAACAAAAAGATTTATCCTCTTCCAACAGCACCTATCTATAGCTACCATAAGATCACCAAATACAATGTTTTGGTTGTTTTCCTCCCAATTAAAAACAATTAAAAAATGCTTTTATGGTGAATGGAAAAAAATTTGAATTGTCTGAACTTCTGCAAGATAAAATCAAGTAATGCAGAAGCAAATACCTGTGGACATCATGTTATGCATAGATCATCAAACAGAATACACCTGAATAATTTAAATTTGAATATGGTTGCAGTGGAAATGAACATTCTATCAATAAAAATTGCAACATTTTAGTTTTTGTCATTTGATAAAATTTATAATTTTTTAAAATTTAATGACAAGTAAAAACAATTATTTTTTTATTATTCAATAACTCTTAAATAATATATTGCATTTTGTAATTTACTTTAGTTAATTTTAAGCTGGGCTTGGATTTTTAGCCAGTACTAAAAGTACTAAAAATTGATTTTCTTGAATTTAAGTGAATCAAAACTCAAAAATTTTTAAGAAATTATATCTTGAATATGACATTGGTGAAATTCACTTGATATTATTATTATTATTAATTACAGACAATATTTTCTACCCAAGTTAAATACACCAATTTTGCTGAATGATACACTCCAAATTCAAAGATTGATAAAACCGCATAAATTATGATTATTTTATGCAATGGCAAAAACTTAAAACTTCATAGCAGTATTACAGCTAGTATAATTATAATGTATATTTATTTCTATATCAGTGACAGAAATTTTATTGTCCCTAGGCTCTCTAGACTGAAATTGACTGCTTATAATTTACATACTCTAACATGACAGTATGTTGCTAAATATTGAATTATATATAATATTTAGTAATGCATTAACAAACATAACTTACAATGTATACTGAATATAACACTCATCAAATGGAATAAGAGATATTCATTTTCTATAGAAAATGAATTCTTTGTAAATAAATATTAAAAAATAATTAATATTTATAATAAAAAAACATATATAATAACAGTTAATTTCAATATTCTTGCATTTCAAAAAGTTTATATTCAACTTTCTTTGTTATTGTATTCAGTATTCAGTAATATTTAAAATAATTCATTTATCCATCAAAAAACATTCTACAATAAAAATGTAATATATATCATACAAGATGATATAGATGTCTAATAATATCTATATTCATTATACAACAAAGTATAATATATAATCAGTTTACTCTCTTAAAAACCTGAAATGACTTGTTATACAAAAGAAGATAAAATCTTGTTTGATAGTTTAAAATTCTCATAATAAAATTTTTAATTAAAAGCTAAATATAACATTTTTAATAACTTAATTATTAAAAATATTTGAACAATTATGTTCAAACCATTAATATTAAAACTAGTAAACTGACAAAAAACTTTCAATTTGCATAAACATGCCATTAATAAAATACATCATTAAATTAAAACACATAATAAGTTTTCAAGCATAGAGACAACATGCACAGTTATTATAACAGTTTATTAATCTCTTCAATTAATAATACATTTGACATCAAGTTAGTTGATACACATGCATCTCAACTCTGGAAATTATTTGTTTTGGTTTTTATTTATTTACTCATTTTATCAAACATGCTATAGTTAGTTAAGATTACATATTTAAACTACATGCTAACTATATTAGTTTCAATACAGTGTTTTTGATTGCAAAAGAATTGTCACAATGGGTGAAAACTGCTTCTTCAAAATTCTGCACCAGACATAACAGAATGTACCTATTGATACAGATGACTCATATCCAACACAACAGAAGCTGAACTGGTTTTTCACCTTCAAATAATGAATGAATGAATATAAATTATAATAAAATAATTTATATTATAAAAAATTCTATTTAATTGTTGAATAGATAGATACATTTTTGTAATAAATTTAATATATACTTTTGGA
>NW_019384744.1:452897-460723 GCF_000671375.1 Centruroides sculpturatus | reverse complement strand
GGGATAATAAAGGAATGAATAAAAAATATTCAAATTCAATTGGGTCAAAATAATTTTACTATTAAACATAAATACTACAAAGAAAACTATTGATACATATTTAATAAATTAAATTGTTCATTTTGTATTTAAAATAAATGAATTATAACAAAATACAAAAAAATTTTTAAAAATGATTAAATATAAAATAAATTTTCTTTCATTTAAATAAAAAAAACTAAATTAAATTTAAAATGCGGGAGTCGGAGTCAACACATTTTTCCCAACTCCGACTCCACAGCTCTGCTTTACATAGCCCAAGAATTTGGTATATTGTTTGATGTGTTTATCAGACATATCTGTGATTTTTTTGTTTTCTGCAAATCAAATTCCCATTCCAGGTTGGTTCATTCCATGCTAGAAGAAAAGATGATGATTCATCCTCCTTAACAATGTATATTGTATAATTTTCTTTGAATAAACATTATACATAAAATATTTTAGTATTTTTTTTTGGCATGGAATGCATTATTGTATTTTACATTAATTTATATGACGAAAACTGTTTTGTTTAACGAGTGTTTTGCATTATGAGTAAAATTCTGGAACAAATTATGCTCGTTAAGCAAGGTTCCACTGTATTTATAATGAAAATAACAAATAAACTATTTTGTTATATATAATAAATTTTAGAATGTATACCACAGAAGTTTTAAAATAAATCTATAGCACCAAAAGTAATAATTAACAAACTGAATTATTTTTTCTCAGTATTCATACAGTACAAAATTAAAGTACAGTAAACCCTCAATTTAATGGACAAAAATTTGTCATAAAGGAAAACTCAATGCCCTTTTTCTTTTATTTGCAAACAGAGCATGCTAAAAGATGAAACAATGAGTTAACAAGTATAAATTACTAAATTATATTATAAATTATTTTATTCCTACTTATACATCATAAAAAACATTTTAATACATCTTGCACATTTTAAACTCATTATTAATATGTTTTTCAAATACTGTACACTCAATTTAATGGACTTTTGTCTTTTGCCAATAGTGAATGTCCCTTTCTTCCAATTAGTCTGTTAAATGAAGGGTTTATTGTATCTATTTATGTTTCAAATAATATATATATATATTATAATTATACATTGACAATATATATTATTACAGATTCTAAGAGCTATGAATTAGAGATGTAAATGACTAATAATTCTCAAACTTTTGTGCTATAAAATTAAGAACATAAAATAAAAATAACAACATTTAATTTAACTTTATTAATGTAAGCTGTATATACAATTTGAAAATGTTTTTTTACATATTTTAATTATTTACGAAACACTTAATAGTTCTATATTATTAAAAATATATAATTTATGCTACCATAGGAACCTTTAATTTATATACAATTTGGTTTTCAAGGAAAATTATTAATTAGCAAGGCTGCAGACGACATTCTCAATGCAAAAAATTATATGTTGGATGTTCAGTGCTGCCTTCCTGTAAGCCTAGAAGTTTGACAATGACGTTTGGAACATTGAGCATGATTCCACTGATGTTCCAAATGCCATTGTCAAACTTCTAGGCTTACAGGAAGGTGGCACTGAACATCCAACATACACATTTTTGCATTGAAAACTTTGGTCACAACCTTGCTAATGTCTAAAAAACATACAATAATTTTTTCATGTAAATCCACATCAAGAATGAAGAAGATTCGCATGTATTAATTTTATAATTATAATTAACATAAAATATCTATTTTAAAATACTATAAGACTATTAAATGCATTTCTATAAGAATTATAGTATTCTTATGAAACATTTTTTGTATCAATTTTATGTAAAATAAGCTTTATTTATAAGTATAGTCCTATTCATTTAACTATTAAATGAATATGACTATACTTTCAGATATTATAGTCATTTTATACATCACAAGTGCCTTCTATTTAGATATTAAATTCCCTACATTTCATAAATAAGATTAAAATATACTATTGACATATATGGCATGATAAAATTATCTTCAAACTAAGATTTAGCCATAATTAATAAATTCCACCTACCTTTAATTTTACACATTTTCTTTTTCTTCTGTTCTTTTTAATAATATCTAATGCTTCAGAAATTCTTACATTTTCAGAAATTCATAATATTGCTAAAAGTTTCTGAAACAGTTCTACACTTTGTATTCATTTGTGAATGCAAATATTTCATAAATTTAAAATTGAATCTTCAGTCCCAATTTACTTGTTAGATCTTCTAAATGTTACATAATCCAATGAATCATTCCAGCTTTATACAAGAGTAATTTCTTGTTCTTTGTAAAAGAGTTTTTACTTAAAATTGCAAAAACAATAATGTAACAGGTGACAAGTACAGTACATACTATTTATTCTTTCAACTTTTCTCTTCATAACTGTCATAAAATTATCCATTAAAATCATCTGGAAATTATTTTATAAAATTATTCCTTTCATAATAATATCGTTATTAACACAAAAAAAATAAAATAAAAAAAGTAACAGAAAAATTAATTTTATCTATATTGAGCATATTTCATTACTTAATAACTAACAATTTTATTTCCCATTTTTACTTCAGAAAATTATTACCAATCATTACATATCAAACTAAAATTTTGATACTTAGTTGTGTAAACATTTACTTATTTATTATTATTATTATTATTTATTTCAAATAAAAGTATTATTTATAAGCAGAATAGTTTACTTTTTATTGTGGAAATTCCAAAATAGACTCTTCATTTAAATAAAATAGCATTAATAATTAAGGATAAAATTATTTCACTTTTATCACTTTGTTATCTCCACCAGTCTTAATTAAATTTAATTCTTGTTTTTTTAAGTACTTTGTTTATATCTAATTCTCATTTATCATTTTTATTTCCTATATTAGATTATATTTCTTAGCTTGATTTAATTTCCTTGTGTGATTCATAAAATCTGCTCCATTATATATGTAATATAATAATTTTATTTCCAAGGGAAATTTTCCCTGAATCTGCTCCATTATCAAAAATTATGTTTTCTGTTAGATATATTAATTTTACTTCCTCTAAATATCAATCACATTACATTTTTCTACTTGGAGGGTGCAAAAGTGTAAGATATAAACAAATAAATTTTACGAATTATATTTTTAAAAAATTATAGTAGTAAGTTATAATTCCAAAACTAAAACTATGAAAGAAATGCTTTAATGGAGTATATAAAAACAATAGTTATTTTTTGAGTTATTTCACTCATCATCTTGATGATGAGTGAAATAATTCAAATAGTTGTATCTTGTATGATGAATGAATGAAAAAATACTTCCTTATAAATCCTTCTTTAAAGCATCTCTCATATAAAAATTACAATAATTCAAGTTTATATATACATTTTAAATTAACAAGAAGAATAAACAAGATTATGTTATAGAAATGTACAATAAACCCTCAGTATTCACTATTGTCAAAAGTCCATTAAATCAAATGTGTTTTAAAAACATATATTAATTAATAATGAATTTAAATGTGCAAGATATATTAATATGTGTAAAATGAGTAAAACCAGTCTAAAATGGAACCTGGAGAAAATGGAAAAAATTCTTTGGAATTAAGCAATTTTTCACGTTAAATCTTACTATATGCTAGAAACCTGTCCAATGCAGAGGCAAAAGAGGTTTTTGGTTATAAAGAATGTAACTTAACCTGGATAAAGTGGAAAATTAAGATTCCACTTGTAGACATATAGGTAAAATTGTTCCAAAATATAACAATCATAACAGAGCATAACAAACTGTATTCCAAGAACAATTTTGAATCAGGAAAATGAAGGTTATGTGACAAGAATTTTGTTAATATTAATCTTTGTTGTAAATACCTAAGGACAGAATTGAATATATTTGAAAATCAAATGAGTTTTTAAGAACTGAATTCTTGAGAACAAGCAATGTCAACAAGATTAGCACAAATATAGTGCTGTTAATTTGCCTTGTACAGAAAAATTAGTAACTAACTAGTACCAAGTATTCAAGTAAATGATTAATTAAGAATATTAAAATTCTTCAAGAAGTCAGATCACAATAACTTGATCTTTATATTACTGTAATGTGATTAGAAATTCTGGCAGCAGAGCAACATACTAGTTTTGGGTACTCAAATTGGCTATTATATGAGCTCATAAGGATCACATTTGAAAGGTATCTGAATACTTAGTACAGGTTCTTGAGAACAGCAAGAACATTTTGCAATCAAGTAGTTCTCAATTTTTGTAATCAAATATTCCTATCCTTAGCTGGAATCACTTTGCATTAATTTGGATCATAAAGCCAGTAATAGAATTTTTTTATGTATGTAAAAATGATTCTACTAAAAAAATGAATGTTAACTATATGAAATTTATTGATGTAGTTTTAAAAAAATATATACTAAAACCTGTTCAAAATAGAAACATGTTATAAAATACAGTACCTCACGAAATTCTGGTTTATACAGTTTAAACTGTAAAAATATAAATAAAACAATAGTATAATGTACATTGAATAATTTATATTTATTGATTTATTNTAAAAAAAAATACAATATATTTTTTATATTTTTATACATAATTCCAGTGTATTCAAATTTTTGTCCATTTCAAGAACTTATCTAATGAATATAAATTTGAAATGTAAATAAAATAGGCTAAAATGGAGATAGGATGAAAAATAATAAACATAAGTAAATAATTATAGGAAGAATTAAGACATGGTAATTAATTAAAATGCATTAACTAATCAGTTTTGCAGATTTGCAGAAAAACAATTATTTCCAATGATTTAATAGGCTAGTAGAATTTCTCTGGCTACACATCATACATACCAGTATGAAATCAATCTTTTCTTTTTTAAATTACATTTTTTTAAAATGTTAACTTTATTCTATAGAATGTAAACATCTTTATTTAAAACTAGAATATTTTTGGTTTCATTAAAACTTTTTAGAATCAAACCTATTATTCAAACATTCTAAACTCTACATTTAAATTAGAAAGATTATTCTACGTTGGAAGTAGGTATAAATTTTTTGTTAAAACAGTGAAAAATTAGTCTTGGACTTAGCAGAATTCATAATGAATGGAGAAGAAAGTATAACTTTTTAACTATGTATGTAAAGATGACACAGCTATAAAAGCAGATCCAATTTTATTATTATTGAAGTTCATAAAAATTTTTCCTTTAAGCAATCTCTCCAAGTTACTATTTCTTGTACACATATCTTATTTTAGATTCAAAAATAAATTTTACAGTCAAAACATAGACTTTAAAATGTCTATTTTTGATGCAACCATAGAAATTTTAATCTAACATCTTGAAACTATCTCAATTCAAAGTTTATCTAATAAAACAAAATTTTATAAAACATTTTGATATTTTGAAATGAAGAGGAGGATTAGAGACCTTAACTACTCTTGTATCCAGTAAATATTGTGATTTAAAAAAGACCAATCAAACATGTCTAAAATGTTTTTCTTAAATCTTGGATATTGACAGATATAAAATACAATTTTAAGAAAAACTCCATTGTACTACTATACATTCTAGCATATTGTAAAGATCTCACAAGATTGTGTCCCTTTCTGTTAATAAAGCTATATTATGATGTTATAACTAATATCAAGGCAAAGAACTTGATAAGATTTAAAATTTAGCAGATATACACAGTTATGATCTCAATTTCTTTAGGAAATGTTTACAGTAAACATAAAACAAAAGATATAACCTGACTGCAAAGTAAACAGAAGATGAAGGTTTGAGTCCCACTTTGGGCTGATTCTATCCTTCCAAAACGTAAATTAATTATTAAATTTAGTAAGAGATGCCATCTAACACCTACTCTAGTGCCAAATTATATAGCACTTAATTAATAATAGTAGTAGTAATATAGCCTGATAAAATTTGGTAATCATTTAGTTTAATAATAACTATTGGAGAACAGACAAAAACCAACCAATCACAATAAGTTTGGTAATAACTGCCCACTAACACGAAAAATAAAGGAACAATTAATACAAAAAACAGACTATGGAATATAGTACTGTACACAAAATCAGAGAATCAAAGAGACTAACTATAGCCAGAGAACACAATTTGAGATCACAAGCTCACGAAAAAAGCAGACAGTTTTAAAACACAGCCAACATATGAGAGAGTTCTGATGACATACTCCAAAAGAGAACTAACAATGGAGATTAACGAAAAATGGCAAAGGGAGTGGAATACCGCTGAAACAGGTAGACAGTGCTTTGCTTTCATCCCATCAATTCCTTTCTGGAAGAAAATCAAACACTTACACCCGGAAGCAATAGTCACACAAACACTGATGGGACATGGGAACTTCCCAGAGTACTTATATCATTTCAAGAAATACAAAACCAACACCTGCAACTGTGATGGAGAAACAGTGGGAGACACCACCCACTACCTATTCCACTGTGAGAAGTACAAACAAGAAAGACTGAACTTCATGGGGAAATGCCTGACAACAGGTGTCAACTGGCCACCAAATTTCTCAGAAATCCTGGAAAGCCAAACGAGATGGATGGCAATACTTAAATATAATGTACGTACTGGATAACAAACTGAGAATAAAACACACCTTTAAAAATCCAGCAAATAAATATTGATAAAATAAAAATGTTAACTGAGGAAGATTGTTAAAAAATGGTTGAAAACATTATTTTATTCTTATGGACAGCAATGAAAACTTTTATAAAACAAACAAAACTTTTACAGATAGGCAACCCAACTAATAACAAGGAAGGTACAAAGCTGCAAGAAGACAGCAGGTAAATCTCCAAAAGATTGTAAACTCAGAAAATGACCAACAAGAAACAGTACAGCATGTAACAACAATGTCAAAGAATGTAATATAGCTGGAATCAAATCTGGCCAAGCAGGCCATGACCTGTATATCTTGTTCAAGTCAGTGTTACGGTTAATTACAGTTATCCAACATAGGATAGTTTACCGTGATAAAATTGTTATGCACAGCATAGTAAAAAATTGTAAATAGGATGTAACAAAGTATGTTCATTAATTGTGAAGCGGACACTCTAGGATCCCATGCTTCTTTCCAACTTTTCTATCCCACTTTACTTCTTGTTCCCTCTACCCTCTTTTCTAAAACTCTTCTTTCCAACTTCCTAGGACAGATGTTTGTGTAAACACAGACAGTCCCTCTAATCTTTAAATAAATAAATAAATAATAACTATTGAATTTTATGTTTATATTTATAAACAAGATATAAGGAACATTCTAAAAATAGGAGAAATTCCAAAAAATTTCCAGTATATTTTAGGCCATTAATTCTTTTACATGAGATTACCAAAAATAAATATTTTAATCTATCATTTAAAAAACTCCATACTTTTCTATCTTTTGTACAATACAGTAATACCCCGACTTACGCAAACCCAGAGTTACGTGATTTTCAAATCTCGTCGATTCATCTTTTGTTTGAGCGCCACACAACCCTTGATTACTCACTCCTCCCACACTATTGTTCAGCTTACATGTTCGGATGTGTCGAGCGGAATCCATACATAGCTACAATTTATTTTGTGTTATTTATTTCTGTGTTTGTTATATCTATGGAAACTCGAGAGACTCTACTATGTCATCCAAACGAAGTAGAACTAATTCTTCTGCATCAAACAAGAAAAGAAAAACTTTATCTTTGGAATGTAAAGTTAACATTGGGTATGTTCGTAAAGTCAAACGAGTTAAGCGAGAATGAAGTCATCGTTATTCCTATTTCGTTAGACTTTTCGAACGATTCGTTACTAACG
>NW_019384744.1:408109-445160 GCF_000671375.1 Centruroides sculpturatus | reverse complement strand
TATTGACGACAAAAGTTTAAAATCATTGATTTCCTTACCTGTCCATTATTTTTGTTTGACGGAGTTGAATTGTTTGATCCACGTGACATGAAAAATTTTGTCAAGGTCCTGATGAGAATGTGCAGACAACTGAACGTGTGAAAGAAGACCACTGAGTCAAGACCGTGCAACTATATATGTTGTGATTGGATAATTTAAATTAGCAAGCAGTGATACTAGTGAGACTTTATTAAACTCATTTTTTTTCAGTTTTTCGTTAAGGCATGAAATATTATTTTGTATCGTAAATGGTACTTGAAATATTATAATGTACTGAAAATGTACTAAAAATCTAAATGTGCTTTCAATTTACTGGAAAGGGCAAAATGTACCAGAAAAGTACAAATGTACTAGGAACGGCAACACTGCTGGTAATCCTGAAATTCAACAGAAAGTTCGTGAAGAAATAAGAAAAAATGTTTCTGAAAATGTAAGTTTCATTTTTAATTTTTAAATGTGTCTATACTGAATTAGGTTAGTTATATAATAATATACAAAAAGTATAAATGACAAATAAAATTTCAAATACAGTGGAACCTCGGAATACGATTTTAATCCTTTCCTGATGTTTGGACTTATACTGAATTAAACGTATACCAAACCAACCTTTCCCATAAGAAGTAATGTAAAAATGATTAATCCGTTCTCATAAAAAAATGGCTGGCTTTAAACACCTCGCTTTCCTGTTTGATTTTTCATGAGATCAGCATGTATCTTTTTAGCTTTCTCGCAAATAATTGCTTCTGATACGCTGTCTCTAGCACACTGTTCTTCAGTTATCCAAAGCAAAAGCAATTTCTTAACATGGTTTAATGTCATCGATCTCTGTTTAGAAATTGATTTAACCCCTTTCACAGTGTTAGCAGATTTAATAATGTCTTTATTTTTCGAGATTGTCGATATCGTCGTTCTCGGAATACGGTATGGAACAGTTAAAATCACGAACACGCGTGCCACATTCATATTTCTCAACAGTCTTCTGTTTTCAGTTCCATTGTGATTCTAGTCATTTTTTTTTAGTTTTCTATTGCTTTTCATTTGCCTTTTTTGCAATTTATGATTAATAAAAATAATAAAATTTTACTTACAAATTAAAATCAGAAGAAATTTAAGAGTTATAAACTGTGGCACTGCAAACATCTAGTCTGGCCTAGTACACCGATAGTGCTACTTGTTCATAGATGGCACGTATAATTGAAGTAAGTTGTATACTGAACAAAAGCTGTACACCGAGCAAAATTTGTTTCGTCCAAATAGGATGTATTCTGAATTGGACGTATTCTAAAGCAGACGTATACCGAGGTACCACTGTATTTTATTAATTTTTATTCCAATATATTTTGTGCATTTTTTTAAGAATAACAAAATTTCTTTGTTTATTAATAGTTTTAAATAAATATTTATTATGTGATGCTAATTTTAAAGTACTTTCTTAATAATTCTATAATGAAAATTATTGCTATTAATTAAGGTTTTTTTGATCAAAGAACAAACATATAGAAATTTTATACTATTTTATCATAAGTTATTATAAAAAAAGAAATTTTGCTTTTGAAACACAAAAGAATTTTAATTTCATAGATCTGATTTCATGATATTTAAATTAAAAATTCAAATTATCTGCTTGTTGCTTTATCCAATTAATGTCAATTATAATTCATTGAATACAACATTAGATAAGTAATTTCAATCCATGTGTGTAATTACTAATGTGCACCATGTGTATTGTTTTAAAATCCTATTTTATTTTTTTGCTTTAAATTTTATTTACTATTTAAAAATAGTGTATAAGATTTGATCNGAATGTAAAGTTAACATTGGGTATGTTCGTAAAGTCAAACGAGTTAAGCGAGAATGAAGTCATCGTTATTCCTATTTCGTTAGACTTTTCGAATGATTCGTTACTAACGTGTTTAACTCGTTTGACTTTATGAACGTACCCATTATTAAAGACTTCGATACAAAAATAAAAACCAGAAACCGTGTTGTAGAAGTGCCATGTTGTACAAGGAATATCTCTACATATAGTTCCAATTCTTAATACATAACAATGGTCAACAGACAGAATAAGTTAAAATTATAAAGGAATTAAATACTAGAATTATGGAACATCAATTAGACATCAAGACAGGATTATCAATAGTAAACTAGAGAGAAAGTTCTAAATATAGATGTCATTCATTGACACTCCAAAAATCATAACTGACAGAAGTCCAAAAGCATTAGATGTTTCTATGTTGGATAGATTTCTAAGTTATGTGGGTTAAAGTCAAAAGCAGGTAGAAAAATTAACTATATGGAGAAAATATCAAAACAGCAGAATCTACTTGGACTTCAAAGAAGCTTAAATTACAATGTTGTAACCCACAGACATTCTTATTAGTTGTCAAAATTCTGAAAATATTTGTTTCGTGCAAATCTACAGAAAATATACAAAGTTTTGATCAATTACTAGTTTTTAAAAATATTTTTAAACATCTCTTTCAATTATATTATAGTGTCAGCAGCCCTTAATGCATGTTATTTAATAACAAGAAATTAATCACCAATAGAAATTAAATTTAAATAAAATTGTATATTGGAATCTCTTTAATGAGCACCTTGCATAATGAGCAAAACAAATTGTAAAAAATGACTTGCTTAACAAGCGATATTTCACATAATGAGTGATGAGGAAAGGGGAAGTCCCGGATTGTGTGCGTGCTCCATCAGTCTGTGTTTAGCACTTGTCCTGCTAGCATCTTAGTGTTGCTTGTGATCAAACATTTTTCCAAACTTATGTTCACATAAATTATGTATAAACATCAACAACCATTGCCCATTATATAATAAATGTGCCAAACAATATGCCAAATTCTTGGGCTATGTAAAGGCTATAATTAAATAATACAAATTAATTAATTTGACTAGAGTATGCTGCCATCTCATATTAAATTTAATAATTATAAATAATTAATTTTTAATTTAGGCATTTTAAAAATTTAATTTGGAATTGATCATTAAACTCAATACGAGATGGCAGCATAACTGTTTACTTCTAGTCAAATTAATTAATTTCTAATATTCAATTATAGTCTTTACATCAGGGCTGCAAAGTCAGTAAAAAACACTAGACTTCGACTCCTGATAATTTTAGTAGGCCAACTCTGACTCCAGCAAAAGTAAATACCAACTCATTTTATGAGGGGCAGAGGCATTCATAGGGAGTTATCCTACTCTGAACTCTAAAAGGAGCACTGGGCATTTATCCAAATACTTTTATAGTTAGTATTTTTAATATTTAACTTACATTAATATTTGTATAAAAAAATTAATTTTTAACAAATATTTAATAAGAGGAGAAAGGGGAGATAAAATTCTACATATATATATGTTCAACAGCATTTGCACTTCAATTTCACCCTTTCAGAAGAGTTAGTCCAACTAAAAAGTATGTGATCTAGCTAGCTACTTCAGCTCCTTGTTCAGAAAAGAAAAATATGCGCTCTGATCAATTAGTCTGGCTCATTCAGAAAAATAGTGTACTTATTTAGAGTGGGGATAATAAAGGAATGAATCAAAAATATTCAAATTCAATTGGGTCAAAATAATTTTACTATTAAACATAAATACTACAAAGAAAACTATTGATACATATTTAATAAATTAAATTGTTCATTTTGTATTTAAAATAAATGAATTATAACAAAATACAAAAAAATTTTTAAAAATGATTAAATATAAAATAAATTTTCTTTCATTTAAATAAAAAAAACTAAATTAAATTTAAAATGCGGGAGTCGGAGTCAACACATTTTTCCCAACTCCGACTCCACAGCTCTGCTTTACATAGCCCAAGAATTTGGTATATTGTTTGATGTGTTTATCAGACATATCTGTGATTTTTTTGTTTTCTGCAAATCAAATTCCCATTCCAGGTTGGTTCATTCCATGCTAGAAGAAAAGATGATGATTCATCCTCCTTAACAATGTATATTGTATAATTTTCTTTGAATAAACATTATACATAAAATATTTTAGTATTTTTTTTTGGCATGGAATGCATTATTGTATTTTACATTAATTTATATGACGAAAACTGTTTTGTTTAACGAGTGTTTTGCATTATGAGTAAAATTCTGGAACAAATTATGCTCGTTAAGCAAGGTTCCACTGTATTTATAATGAAAATAACAAATAAACTATTTTGTTATATATAATAAATTTTAGAATGTATACCACAGAAGTTTTAAAATAAATCTATAGCACCAAAAGTAATAATTAACAAACTGAATTATTTTTTCTCAGTATTCATACAGTACAAAATTAAAGTACAGTAAACCCTCAATTTAATGGACAAAAATTTGTCATAAAGGAAAACTCAATGCCCTTTTTCTTTTATTTGCAAACAGAGCATGCTAAAAGATGAAACAATGAGTTAACAAGTATAAATTACTAAATTATATTATAAATTATTTTATTCCTACTTATACATCATAAAAAACATTTTAATACATCTTGCACATTTTAAACTCATTATTAATATGTTTTTCAAATACTGTACACTCAATTTAATGGACTTTTGTCTTTTGCCAATAGTGAATGTCCCTT
Source organism: Centruroides sculpturatus (assembly GCF_000671375.1). Taxonomy (NCBI): domain Eukaryota; kingdom Metazoa; phylum Arthropoda; class Arachnida; order Scorpiones; family Buthidae; genus Centruroides; species Centruroides sculpturatus. The sequence goes on along the minus strand of NW_019384744.1, from coordinate 440,531 downwards.
TCTTCCAATTAGTCTGTTAAATGAAGGGTTTATTGTATCTATTTATGTTTCAAATAATATATATATATATTATAATTATACATTGACAATATATATTATTACAGATTCTAAGAGCTATGAATTAGAGATGTAAATGACTAATAATTCTCAAACTTTTGTGCTATAAAATTAAGAACATAAAATAAAAATAACAACATTTAATTTAACTTTATTAATGTAAGCTGTATATACAATTTGAAAATGTTTTTTTACATATTTTAATTATTTACGAAACACTTAATAGTTCTATATTATTAAAAATATATAATTTATGCTACCATAGGAACCTTTAATTTATATACAATTTGGTTTTCAAGGAAAATTATTAATTAGCAAGGCTGCAGACGACATTCTCAATGCAAAAAATTATATGTTGGATGTTCAGTGCTGCCTTCCTGTAAGCCTAGAAGTTTGACAATGACGTTTGGAACATTGAGCATGATTCCACTGATGTTCCAAATGCCATTGTCAAACTTCTAGGCTTACAGGAAGGTGGCACTGAACATCCAACATACACATTTTTGCATTGAAAACTTTGGTCACAACCTTGCTAATGTCTAAAAAACATACAATAATTTTTTCATGTAAATCCACATCAAGAATGAAGAAGATTCGCATGTATTAATTTTATAATTATAATTAACATAAAATATCTATTTTAAAATACTATAAGACTATTAAATGCATTTCTATAAGAATTATAGTATTCTTATGAAACATTTTTTGTATCAATTTTATGTAAAATAAGCTTTATTTATAAGTATAGTCCTATTCATTTAACTATTAAATGAATATGACTATACTTTCAGATATTATAGTCATTTTATACATCACAAGTGCCTTCTATTTAGATATTAAATTCCCTACATTTCATAAATAAGATTAAAATATACTATTGACATATATGGCATGATAAAATTATCTTCAAACTAAGATTTAGCCATAATTAATAAATTCCACCTACCTTTAATTTTACACATTTTCTTTTTCTTCTGTTCTTTTTAATAATATCTAATGCTTCAGAAATTCTTACATTTTCAGAAATTCATAATATTGCTAAAAGTTTCTGAAACAGTTCTACACTTTGTATTCATTTGTGAATGCAAATATTTCATAAATTTAAAATTGAATCTTCAGTCCCAATTTACTTGTTAGATCTTCTAAATGTTACATAATCCAATGAATCATTCCAGCTTTATACAAGAGTAATTTCTTGTTCTTTGTAAAAGAGTTTTTACTTAAAATTGCAAAAACAATAATGTAACAGGTGACAAGTACAGTACATACTATTTATTCTTTCAACTTTTCTCTTCATAACTGTCATAAAATTATCCATTAAAATCATCTGGAAATTATTTTATAAAATTATTCCTTTCATAATAATATCGTTATTAACACAAAAAAAATAAAATAAAAAAAGTAACAGAAAAATTAATTTTATCTATATTGAGCATATTTCATTACTTAATAACTAACAATTTTATTTCCCATTTTTACTTCAGAAAATTATTACCAATCATTACATATCAAACTAAAATTTTGATACTTAGTTGTGTAAACATTTACTTATTTATTATTATTATTTATTTCAAATAAAAGTATTATTTATAAGCAGAATAGTTTACTTTTTATTGTGGAAATTCCAAAATAGACTCTTCATTTAAATAAAATAGCATTAATAATTAAGGATAAAATTATTTCACTTTTATCACTTTGTTATCTCCACCAGTCTTAATTAAATTTAATTCTTGTTTTTTTAAGTACTTTGTTTATATCTAATTCTCATTTATCATTTTTATTTCCTATATTAGATTATATTTCTTAGCTTGATTTAATTTCCTTGTGTGATTCATAAAATCTGCTCCATTATATATGTAATATAATAATTTTATTTCCAAGGGAAATTTTCCCTGAATCTGCTCCATTATCAAAAATTATGTTTTCTGTTAGATATATTAATTTTACTTCCTCTAAATATCAATCACATTACATTTTTCTACTTGGAGGGTGCAAAAGTGTAAGATATAAACAAATAAATTTTACGAATTATATTTTTAAAAAATTATAGTAGTAAGTTAGAATTCCAAAACTAAAACTATGAAAGAAATGCTTTAATGGAGTATATAAAAACAATAGTTATTTTTTGAGTTATTTCACTCATCATCTTGATGATGAGTGAAATAATTCAAATAGTTGTATCTTGTATGATGAATGAATGAAAAAATACTTCCTTATAAATCCTTCTTTAAAGCATCTCTCATATAAAAATTACAATAATTCAAGTTTATATATACATTTTAAATTAACAAGAAGAATAAACAAGATTATGTTATAGAAATGTACAATAAACCCTCAGTATTCACTATTGTCAAAAGTCCATTAAATCAAATGTGTTTTAAAAACATATATTAATTAATAATGAATTTAAATGTGCAAGATATATTAATATGTGTAAAATGAGTAAAACCAGTCTAAAATGGAACCTGGAGAAAATGGAAAAAATTCTTTGGAATTAAGCAATTTTTCACGTTAAATCTTACTATATGCTAGAAACCTNAAAAAAAAAAAAAAAAAAAAAAAAAAAAAAAAACTGGCTTTAAACACCTCGCTTTCCTGTTTGATTTTTCATGAGATCAGCATGTATCTTTTTAGCTTTCTCGCAAATAATTGCTTCTGATACGCTGTCTCTAGCACACTGTTCTTCAGTTATCCAAAGCAAAAGCAATTTCTTAACATGGTTTAATGTCATCGATCTCTGTTTAGAAATTGATTTAACCCCTTTCACAGTGTTAGCAGATTTAATAATGTCTTTATTTTTCGAGATTGTCGATATCGTCGTTCTCGGAATACGGTATGGAACAGTTAAAATCACGAACACGCGTGCCACATTCATATTTCTCAACAGTCTTCTGTTTTCAGTTCCATTGTGATTCTAGTCATTTTTTTTTAGTTTTCTATTGCTTTTCATTTGCCTTTTTTGCAATTTATGATTAATAAAAATAATAAAATTTTACTTACAAATTAAAATCAGAAGAAATTTAAGAGTTATAAACTGTGGCACTGCAAACATCTAGTCTGGCCTAGTACACCGATAGTGCTACTTGTTCATAGATGGCACGTATAATTGAAGTAAGTTGTATACTGAACAAAAGCTGTACACCGAGCAAAATTTGTTTCGTCCAAATAGGATGTATTCTGAATTGGACGTATTCTAAAGCAGACGTATACCGAGGTACCACTGTATTTTATTAATTTTTATTCCAATATATTTTGTGCATTTTTTTAAGAATAACAAAATTTCTTTGTTTATTAATAGTTTTAAATAAATATTTATTATGTGATGCTAATTTTAAAGTACTTTCTTAATAATTCTATAATGAAAATTATTGCTATTAATTAAGGTTTTTTTGATCAAAGAACAAACATATAGAAATTTTATACTATTTTATCATAAGTTATTATAAAAAAAGGAATTTTGCTTTTGAAACACAAAAGAATTTTAATTTCATAGATCTGATTTCATGATATTTAAATTAAAAATTCAAATTATCTGCTTGTTGCTTTATCCAATTAATGTCAATTATAATTCATTGAATACAACATTAGATAAGTAATTTCAATCCATGTGTGTAATTACTAATGTGCACCATGTGTATTGTTTTAAAATCCTATTTTATTTTTTTGCTTTAAATTTTATTTACTATTTAAAAATAGTGTATAAGATTTGATCAGATGTTTACATTTTATAATAACAAGATTTTAAGAAACTCATATTAAAGAAATTTAAAGTTAATTTTAAAAAATTTATATTAAAGAGAACAAAAGCACAATTTCTTACCTTTTCATTATAGTTGCTTAAATTTCAATATTTAATTTTAATGAAACAACTGTAGTTTATTCAATAATAAACACATTGAAGAAGCATCATCTAAAATATTCTGAGAGCAGAAAATATAAATATTGAAATATATTTACATATCTCAATGAACCAATAAATCAGATACTCAATAAATCATACACTGAGTTTATCTTTGAAAACTATCATATTCATGAAAATCATCCAATTTAAAATATTCAAAAATTTCATGATCAAATATGTAAAATGGAGTCAAGTTTATTTCTCTTTTACCATTTAGTTTTATGCTTCTTAAAATGAATAGAAAATGCAATAACTTTCATTCAGTAAAAGATTTGAAAAAATTATATTTTCCATTAGTTAGTGTTTTTTAATTTTTTTCAAACAGTGGCATACCTTTGGTAACTTTTTTGCTGCACTCTTACTTCTTTATCAATGTAGAGTTACTGTGCTTTTCATGCTTCTAGTAATATACATAAGAAATGTTATATCGCTGCTCAGTCCTAAATTTCATTAGCTGAAAACCACTGTCTTAAGTAAATTATGACAGTGGTTTTCTGTCATAATGTACTCACAAATGTATTGATAATACTTTTCTTAAATTATTTAAATAAATTAAAAAGTTAATGATTACTTTTTCTTTTAATATTTAAAGCAATCTTGGATTAAATTCAATGCAGATAAGCTTTACCCAATAAAACAAAAGTATCTATTAATTTTTGATATATGTGCAATTTATGAAAAAGTATCATTGAAATAACTATAAATGGTTTAAAACTGAACCTTTAGTGAGAAAAACTTTTTTCATCAAAAGTTAAACTGACATAAAATTAAATGGAAAGAGAGAAATAAACCAGTAGTCTTATATTTATTTCCTTTGTAATTATAAATTTCATCATGAAATTTAAAATTAAATTTGGTTGACAGAATGAATATGATTGCTTCTGCATAAAGAGATTTTATTATAAGGTAAAAATAATTTTTGAGTTATTTGAAATATAGTTTATAATATGAAACTTCACTTAATTGATTACTTGATGTATTATAACATTATAGTAATGTTTTAAAAGTATTGTGCACATATTATTTATAATATGAAAAAAAAACTTGATAATGTCATTTCATGTTCCATTATTGATAGAAAAATGATAAATATTTACAACATTTCAAATAATAAAAATCAAGTTGTTATGTTTTAAAAATTATCATCAGGTTCTTTTGTAATTTAGTTTTTTTTTCTGAATTTCTCTCAATGAAATGATCATATAATGTGTCCATAACTAAAGGTTCAAAGAAAGCTTTTGAAATACGTGAGCAATCTAATTGTTTGAATCACTTTTTGCACCATCTTTAAATTTGCTTTCAAAATTAAGTTTTACAAAACATGGCATTTGTACAGGAATTATATAGAAATAAATAGTTTGTAACTAATTGAGAATATAATATAGTTCTGAATTTATCACTTTGAATTAGCTAATATAAGCTATATCCATCTAAAATATTAAGTCTAATTAATAACAGCTATAAAAATACTGTAACTAGCACTTCAAGTATTCTATGCAAGATTTTATTTTTGGAAATAAAAAAAATATATGAAAGAAGTGGGCAGTTAGTTTTTAACTTTTAACCAAAACTGTCATGGAATCAGCCCCCAAGGCAACAAAATTCAAAATTTGAAAATGAATATATAATAATGATCATTTTTTGATATCTCATTTTAGAGCCCACTTCATCTTGAGTCCTATGTCTGTGCACCTGTCTAGTTACAACACTGGCTATAACTATTATCATCATAATCATGAATCCTTGAAAAATGACAAGGTACCAAGGGGTGTCCTTTTGTAAGAAACATTGTTTCAAACAATAAACCATTGTATTTATATTTGTGTTTAAACTAAAGATAAACTAGTAAGTCAAAACTGCATAAAAGAAAAAACATAACTGAACAACTTTGCTATCTAGATGTAAATGTTACTAAAATGTGAAACATGATAATGTCAACTACAACCAAAGGTTTACTTGTATTTTGGACATTTGATTTAATAAATATTCTATAAGTTAGTTGACCACATGCTATTTTCTCTACTTGACTTTCATTTTCAAAATATGAAATATATTGATTTCAAATTATTCAAATTTATATTTGATTTGAATTTAATTGTATTTTTTTAACACTAATTTACCATATTTACTCGTGTATAAGACAAGGTTTTTATTCATTTTTCACTGCTTCAGAAACCTAGGTTGTTCTATACATGCGAATGAAGAATTCTTTGCATTTTTGCAATAATTTTTATGAACCGTGTATATGCATTTTTTTACCGGATGTTCATCCTTTGGTGTTTAAAAACAAAACTACAATAGAGCCTCGATTATCCGACCCCGATTAACCAACACCTCGGTTAACCGACCGTCCTAATCAGCAAATTTCAAATGTCCGCTAGTGATGTGGCGCTACAATATTTGGCTATGTCTTGGCTACTTTAATATTATTTTTATGTATTTTAGCTGGCAACACTCATTCGACCATGAAAGGGAGCCAGTATTTAAACGAGGCTTAATTTTCTAATTTTTAACGATACAATAGCNTGAAATATATTGATTTCAAATTATTCAAATTTATATTTGATTTGAATTTAATTGTATTTTTTTAACACTAATTTACCATATTTACTCGTGTATAAGACAAGGTTTTTATTCATTTTTCACTGCTTCAGAAACCTAGGTTGTTCTATATATGCAAATGAAGAATTCTTTGCATTTTTGCAATAATTTTTATGAACTGTGTATATGAATTTTTTACCGGATGTTCATCCTTTGGTGTTTAAAAACAAAACTACAATAGAGCCTCGATTATCCAACCCCGATTAACCGACACCTCGGTTAACCGACCGTCCTAATCAGCAAATTTCAAATGTCCACTAGTGATGTGGCGCTACAATATTTGGCTATGTCTTGGCTACTTTAATATTATTTTTATGTGTTTTAGCTGGCAACACTCATTCGACCATGAAAGGGAGCCAGTATTTAAACGAGGCTTAATTTTCTAATTTTTAACGATACAATAGCGACGATTATTATTTTAAAAAATTTTTGTTAGGCTTAACATCGATGAAAATTCAACGCGAANATTATTTTTACGTGTTTTAGCTGGCAACACTCATTCGACCATGAAAGGGAGCCAGTATTTAAACGAGGCTTAATTTTCTAATTTTTAACGATACAATAGCAACGATTATTATTTTAAAAATTTTTTGTTAGGCTTAACATCAATGAAAATTCAATGCGAAGCAGGTTAATAGCGATATACTAATATAATAATTACATGGGATATAATAATATACTATACTAGTAATGGATTTTTTCATACTTTTCGGTTATCCGACTTTTCAATTATCCGACCAACCCCAGTCCCCAATTGAGTTGGATAATCGAGGCTCTACTGTATTTTATCTGGATCGTTTGAATCATTCTTGTGTATTGTCAGGAGTAAAGATGAATAGCAATAAGAAAAGCAAAGCTTTTAAGTTAAATTCTGAATTCAAATTCCAAAATCGCACAGGAGCTCGATATAAGTTTTAATCCATTCCCATGAAAACAGATGATTATTTAGAAATCAGAATTTGGAGAAACTCAAAAGTGTGGATTCAACTATTAAGAATTGGCAAAAAGGTTCCCAATTGTCCAGCAGCTTTACATGAACAAATTATGTTGTCGATTTTACTAAATTTTTACTTAAGTTTAAAATGCCAGTAATTTTTTTGGGACAATGTGTGCATTTACATGCATTTGATATTTTATTTGTGATTAAACGAAATAAAATTAGAATTGTATTAATAAATCTAATTTTCTTATTTTGATCTTTAGTCATACCTTGTCTTATATGCGAATAAATACGGTAAATACTTTAATAAAATCAGCATGCTCAAAATGGATGTACCACTTGAATAATTAAATATGAATTTCAAGGAGAATAGTAGTGAGTTAAAAATGTACAGTAATTTGATTTAATCATGTTCAAACTATTCAGATTTAACTATATAAGAAGTAAAAATGATGGAAATTAAAATTTTATTTTTATATACATATAAAATTCTTAAAAGTATTGCCCCATTAGCTTTATCTATGATGCTGAATCACTTGTGATATTACTTATCAAATAACTCAGATTTATTATTGGGCTTGATTATTTGATTAGCTGAATCTCATATCATCTGCCAATTTCAATTCAAAGAGAAATATAGTATTTTTCATAGAATTCATAAAGTTTAATATATCAATGCAACTAAAAGTCCATTACAAACAAGATAGCAATAACAAAAAAATTAATTTGTTTTCTGAAACCGTGTTTTACTATTTATTGACTGTTGAACACATCTTGTGTTCAACAATAAAAAAAAATGAATAATAAAAGGTTTAAAATTAGTGTTTTAAGTTAAAATTTTAAATTTGTGGAATAATTTGTGAAATTTCAGTGCAGTGTGATTTCATTTTATGTAATTTTCATTCAAGAAACATTTCATCAAAACAAATAAATTTATTAAATAATTCCAGTTTAGTAATCTCTGATATGTGTATATATATATATATATGTATATATATTTTGGTTTATATATAATATGTGTGTGGGTATATATATATATAATATACACACACATACTTTTGCTAATTATGTATAACATATGCTTAACATATATTACGCATAAATTATTAGATTTTTATTTGATTTAACTATAATCACTTCTGATGATCTTGTTTTAATAAAGCAAAACTGCATATCATCTCTCTCCATTTGTAAAAATTAATATAAAAATTTCTACATATAGAATATCAGATATATATGTTTATAATAATACAAAAAAAAAAAGGTTGATTAAAGGAGTCAGAAAAAAGTAAGAGAAAATGTGATATTACCAAAAAGTAGAATACTGACAATTGGCAATGCTAAAAACATGAAGAAAATCAGTTTACTTTTCATAAGTAGATAAGTCAATATATTGTAGGCAGTATGATTCTCAACACTATTGTTTATCCCTTTTATCTTTTTTTATGGAAAAAAACCTATCATCAGAAAACAGTTCCTTAATCTCTATTTCACAAAATGCATTTTGACCTATTCTGTTAAGAATGGTCCTTCTTAGATGATAAAAGGTTACATAAAATAAAATACATACAAAACTTTTATCAACTGAGAAGGGCCATTCTTAAGGTAATCAATTAAAATGCATTTTGTAAAATGAAGATTAAGGCACTGCCTTCTGGTGTCATGTTTATTCCATAAAAAGGGAAAAGGGATAAACAACAGTGTTAATAATTACACTGTTTACCCATTGTTCTTTGTGGATAAAACAGATAATTCAAATTTATTTGAATTTCTCCTGGTGTTTGAATTTAAAAAATTTGACTGTATTATAAGTAATATTTTTAAGAATAAGTATTGATATTTTTATTTTATCTAACGAATATGAGCTCTTCTGTGCTCATTATCAGTACAGTATTTACAGGTACACGAGTAACAAAAACATGAAATAAAATAAAACTGTCTCTGAAAAGTAGTGTGTGTGTATGTTTTTTTATTTTATTTTATTTTTGCATTTTATTAAACTGAATGAATCGAAAATATTTGAAGATCAGTTTTAATTATTTACATTATTTTACATGCCATTGAATTTGTATGGCTGTTTCATTTTTAATCCATATATGACAACCAGAATTTGTAATGTTTTGCATAGTGAGGCAAATGAGCAGTTTCTAATAAAAGGTTGACTCCATCATAAGACTGTTATTTTCCTGAGGTGTAAGAAAGGACATCAAAGGACTTGTTATTGTATAGACTTAATCTGTATATTAATTTTACAATTATAGTCCCAGCAATTTTATCAAATTTGGTATTAATCATATGTTTTGTTTTTGGAATAGAATACAGATTTAGAATTTTTACTTTTTAATAATCTATTGTTAAATACAGTACATTAAAATCTAGTATTTTTTCATGAAATTCTAATCTGTATTGTATTTCTATATTATTTGAGAAAATTAAATTTTATTTCCTTTCTTGTTGGGATACTAGCTATATTCCAATTAGAAAATTCTGGGAATTCCATAATCCTGCATCTGCAAATGTATAGGAATACTACTGGTAATTCAATGTAGTTTTGGATTGCTGAATTACCAGTAACATTCCTATACACCTGCAGATGCAGGATTACAAAATTCCCAAGAATTTTCTAATTTAAATTTTATTTATTGTTTGAGATCTGAAAAAAATTTGAATCTTAAAGAATTCAAAATTCACTATCAAAAATTTTACTATTTATAATCACATGCTAATCACATAAAAATAATAATGCAAAGATACATTTTTTGATTTTTCGTTTGTCACTTCTGTTCATACTACAAGCACTTACTAAATGGCAATGGCATTAGCATTTTATGTATCCTTACTGGATAAAGAAATTATAAAAAGAAAATATTCTTTACAAATTTTGAAGTCATTATTTTTTAGTTGAAACTGTTATTGCTTTTGGACAATCAAATAACCTATAATGAAAGATCATCAGCATATTATTATTCATGGGATGTGAAAGTGAAAAGAATACTTATTTATATAAGACTGTCTTGAAACTTTGTAAATATTAATAAAAATTATCCACTGAAATTCTTTTAAAGCATTATTTTTTCATAATTTTTATTAAAAATACATTTTTAGATGAATAGTTTCTGGAAAATTCCATCTATCATCTAAAACTGATACATGTGAAACTTTCAAAAATTTTCTTAAAAACTATCAATAGTAATTTTCATGAGATGAATTACATAATCTACAAAGTTGAGATGATAAAAGCTGCATAAATACCAGCTTGCCTGAACAGAGTTAGAAAATCATTTAATCACACAAAATAATTTGAATTTGAAACAGAGAGATTGAAAATTGCAATTCACAACAGTTCAACAGTCATCTACTGATTACATTAGTAATGGTTTACTTATATTCTTATATTTCATTCATATTAAAAAATATTTATGTTGCAGAGAAGTTAAAATAGGTATTTTATAAACAGTATTTTGATTCATATTGTAAAATAAATTTTATATGTATTTTTTTTTGTATAAATAGAAAGCCTTTATAAAAACTATAAAAAAGAATATATATATATCCAGTATATCAAATACATTCTATCAATCTCTAACTCCTCTCTAAAATCTTTTAGACTTCAGAGAGAATGGAAATTAACAGAATATAACAGAACATTCATCAATAATCTAAACTTCAAACAACCTATGAATCTTTACTGGAGTTAAAAAATAAATTTATTTTGTAAATTTAATGATGAACTTTAGACGTTTGAATGGGCTTGGAAACTGATTTTTTTTTAAACTCCAATAAAGCATATTTTTACCTTTAGCTACGTATAATTTATTGAATATTTACACTTTTATAAATAATCAAAACTTGATCCTGATCTAGTTTTTGAACTGGTTTAACTCATTAATGGATCATACTAATTTGTAATTGTGTATATTTGCAAGGTGTGGCAATTCTTTGAATAATGTACAAGTTTTTAATAATTTAAAAAAAAAATCTTATCTGATTAGAGTAATATTTTATCATTCATTGATTGAATGCACTACAATCTTTGATTTGAAAATTAATCATTTTAAATATCCAACAATTGACTTTAGGAGTAGCATATATAATAATAATCAACACTAAGCAAGTCCACCATTATTATTTGTATTTATATAAAATTAACAAAAATATTTATAATGATAGAAGCCAAAAATAAAATTTGAAAATTAAAATGAATTATTTCACAAATATAAAATAATTGAAACAATCCTAATTCACTATTCTGTTATATTTAATCAAACTTCAAAACATATTAAAAATATTGATAGGTAGATCATATAAATATCAGAATTTCACTTAAAAAAATTTTTTAAATTGTATACAGATTGAAAACATACTTAAGAAAATTATGCATTGAAATCTTATACTCTGCTGCATAGTTTCAAAAGAGAGTGAAATACAATAAATAGCTAATAGTAAATAACAGAGTAAACTGTAAAAAAAACTTATTTTTATTTAATATAAGACAATCTAAAACCATTAATACTGAAAAGCATCATGAAAGTAATGACTATTAAGATATTATCTGATAATTATTTAACACAAAAAATATTTTATTTTTTTCAATTAATAAACTAAATTTATTTTAAAAAACTAATCTTTGTATTTAACAAAATACTTAAAATTTATAATTAACACATAATTAACTATTTTCATAACATTCTTTATAAAGATAATCTTACCTGGAACTATACCTTGATCTGATGAAGTAGAAAGATCATCAGCATCAACCTTAAAAGAGTTATACCCATCAATACCATGCATTACACCACTAGCAGGATCCTAGAAGAGTTTATGTATAAATCAGTCCTTTGTTAATTAATTATTTGCATATTTTGTAGGAGAATTCTTCTGAATGTATTTCAAATTTCCCATTTGAAAATTATTACAATATTCATGCATATCATTGCAATATGAATGAAATATTTTCAACTATAATTTTCTTAAAAGTCCATATAGTTTAAAAGATTAGATTTCTTATTACAAATATTATATATTGATTTTTCAACTTTTAAATTAAAATTATTTATTTTGTAAAATATAACTAATAACGCTATAAACTAATGTTATATATAATACAGTAGAATTTGGATAATTCAAAGTTGAAGAGACCATAAAAAATTCAATTATTAAAAAGATGTCAATAAAATATAATATCATAATAATAAATTAACAATTACATTACAGTACAGTACTTTACTGCACTGTACAGTAAAGACTGGTACTCTATTTCATTACAGTTTTTACATATGGTCCTTTTGTCAATTTTTTTTTAAAAGAAGGGAAATTTTGAATGGTTGAACTGATTGTTGATTTTGTAAGAAAATGAGCAGGTTTGGACACAGATATAATGACAGGGCAGAATATAGTATAGTATACATATGTAGGCATAGGCATGTGTAGAAAATTATATCACATACCCATAAACAGTTTAACATACAATTAAACTAATAAAGTACAAACATAAATGCTGTTAATGTTGCCAGTATTTTAAGAACTAAAATCACAGAAATTGTACTAAAAGTCAACTAATTTATTTAGTCACTTCAAAAGCAGTACAGTATCATCTTTTTATAGATATTGCATAGTACAGTATTCAAACATGCTAAGAAGTGTACTCATACTTATTGGTTATCTACTTCAAAATAAAAATAAATTAAATAATTTAGATATAACCATACTGATCAGTCACAGCACTGACTGGGAATGTCTGAAGTGTCCACTTAATATGCCCTCCATGGCATTCAGTTGGCTATTGCTTTACCCTGGCATGGTGTATAACAAATTTATTGGGTTAATGGATATTTATATTTATTAATTGATTGGAAATTTCAGATGTTTTCCCATGCTCTCTGGTTTGCTCTCATTCTCAATCTCCACTTCAAAGCTAACAGGCATACTTTTAAGTTGAAGCTAAGAAATATGTTGGATATTCTATTCTGGAATTTCTTAATCAATGTTATCAACATTAGTGGCTAAACACATTTATAATTTCATTATTGCAGGTGAAATTTTTTTAAACTTTTTACAATTTTACTTCTAATCAAAAAAGTTTGAATTAATTAAAGAGGATTTTTTACATTATTACTTTTACAGAAAACTCAAGGATTTGAAGGAAATGTTTGAATTATCCACATTCTACTGTATATAAACATGCATGTTTGTTAAATTCTTATTATTGTTAACAAATTCAGAATGTACATTAATAATTTAAAATATCAAACACAACAAAAACATTTTTTCTCGTTTTTTACTTAAGAATGTACTTTCCTAGAAACAAATAGTAAAATAAATTCTGTATATAAATATTTCTATGACAATAAAGAATTTTTTTTAAACTATGAGCAAATAAATTTATATGTTATTATGATAATGATATAAGGTGACATCTAAATATCATATTCAAAATTTTTTCCTTTCATTCAAATTAAACCATATTTGTCCATTGCTAAAAGCTAAGTGAAAATTAGGGAAAAACCAATCAGTTAAAAGAAACAATAAATAAATAGAAAGAATATTCCAACAATATTCCTACATATAAATGAAAAAACTCTTTTAATGATGATAATATTTAATAATTCAAACAAACAATAAAATACAAATTGTTCAGTATTATTATTGAAAGCCAGCTACATTTTCACGAAAGTAAATAACTTCATAAATAATTCTCAAGGATTCAGAAACCTTAGAGCCTCTTTATTATTTAAAAATGTTTTTGAATATAAAATTTCCTAAAATATGTTATTATTTTCTAAAAATAGAAAATCATATAGAAATTTTGTTTTTGGATAAAATAATATGTTGAATCGAATCATAATGAAGTTGGGATAAGTTTAGGAAAAGGCATTCCAATAGCCGGAAATACAGTACATCAAGATTATGTTGAGTTAAATTCTTCTACTTGTATTTTGTTTCATCTGAGAAAAATCTGATACAAACAGTTTTGTAATTATTGTTGTGTAATAATTGATGATTTGCCATAGATTCTTAGAAAAATCTAAATTATAGTAATTACTTTCATAAAAGTATATTTTTGAATAAAATCAAAAATAATTAATATAAAAATCTTGTATATATATATATATATATATATCATCATAAATGTATCATCATCATCATCATCATCCAGCATGAGATACATTTGTGTCTTTCTAGTTATTGTAATTTTTGTTTACATTAAGTTTTCTTCTTTCTTGAAATAAAGTATAGTAAGCCCTGATTTTACAAAGTGGTTCCCAACAGCACAATGCTCACAAGACTTAATTCTTTATAAATTAAGGCAAAATTGTAATACTGTACATTTAAATTAAATCAGTTCCTTCAGTATGAAAATTGACTACTAAAGTTAATAATTTTTCAATTTTAATAAATAGTTATGGTTATTTTATAATTAAAGTAAGACAAAAGTTATAAATTAAAAAAACTTTTGAAAACAGTGGCATAATGAAGAAACTTTAATGAGATGGACTTTGGAGTAAGGGTTATGTAGATTGATAGATTCCAAGTTTATTAGATCTTTTTCCTTATCTCCTCTTAACTTGTTCTAACATGGTTTGAGAGCATTTCTTTGCTTGAGAACATTTCTCATTTCTTCATGGTTTGTACAGTTCTTTGGATGGAAGAGCTTGGAAGAGCTTCATTTCTAGTCAACATTCATATCATAAAGAGATTCACAGGTAGTTTGTATCTATGTTAAAGCTTCTTTAAGTGAGTTTGTGATGAGAGCCCTAAATGGTATCTTTTCCTGAACTTCTTTTTTCTATTTCCTCTTTAGAAAGTTGTGTTGGCAACTCTTTTAAATTTTTCATTGAAACTGGTTCTCCTTGATTTTCTAGCAATCCATTGACATCATCAATGTCAACATTCTTGGCCATTCCACAAACATCTCAGCTTAAATCCAGAAAAGTCAAAAACCTCATCAGGCCACACTTTCCTCCAGACATCATTCATATGTGACTGTTACACTTCTTCCCAGGTTACAGAATTATAAGAATATTAAAGGATTTCTAACAGTATATAAAATTTTAATATTGTGAATTTATGTATGATTTTTGTAATGAAAAACCCACCTTATTTGCCAAAATAATTTTTTCCACCAGCCTCTTTATTTCTTTCATTAAACAATGACTTTACTTACTTCATGATTATTGTTTGAGTTATAGGAATGTTCTTTTGATTTGAATCCATTTACAGCACTAATAGTCTTTCCATTTTTTTCCTATTATTTCACTTGTATATGCTTTATCTTATCTGAATCAGTTACTGTTATTTGTAAGTTTGCCAACTTTTAGGGGGAAATCAGTCAATCCCGTATGAAGATGAATGTAAGGGCTGTTCATATGTGGGTGGTTGTGCTGGAGGTAAAGATGACACATATCCTTACAACAAACTGTTTATTATAATAAACTAGTGCTTACACAAATGTAGACAGGCAGTTTGACATTGAAAGAACGTTCCAAGAATTTCATCACTGTATAAGACAGGGATGGCCAACCTGCAGCTCGCGAGCCACATGCGGCTCTTTGGAGGATTATTTGTGGCTCTCGATAAATGTACCCGAGTTCCCTTTTCATTTTTGTGTTATTATATTTTAAAAAATTATTATCGTTCCGTATGTGTTTCAAAATGTCTTTTAAATTACTAACAACAAATATGAAAGACTAAGTGCAACGTTGTAACAAATTTCATTTCCGTCCAAGTTAAGAATGATATGACTCATCGAAAACTGTGCGAACAAACATAAACAGTGGCATAATCGTCCATTATCGACCGACTCCAGACCAACTTTGAATTTGTAAACTGTCATTGCAACAGACAGTTGACATTGTGCTCTAAAGGAAACAATTTGTATCACTCTTGCTACGGATATAATTTGTAATCTGGAATTTTTGTGTACCTTTTTAATACGTATTTAATTGCGGCTTGCGAAAAATTTCAATTTTGAAAAATGGCTCGGACTATCAAGGAGCTTGGCCACCCTGGGTCTAAGATAACAAAGAGTTCGCTTGACAGCTGCTCCTTGTTCAGAGGTTTCCTGATGGCCCCAGGGCAGATTTGATGATGATAGTGATGATGCAGTTTGTTGTCAAGATGGTGACTCTTCAAAGTTGGGTGACGGAACACAAGCAACACAGACTCATCACATGTACAATAGACGAGAATTGGCTGGTGCATTGACTAACTGTTTGTAGATGCACAGTTTACAGAAAGTGATTCGTCTTTGAAGATTATATCAATCTCTGTCTTTCAATTGGCCATTCTGACTGGGTGATCTTTCTCATCCGTGCCTTCCAAGTGGCTGGTCCCTCATTACTAAGCATAACAGGTCTCCTACTTGGAGCATAGGAGAGGTCAAACTCAAGATTAAACTTGATCTTTCAATCAGAAATGGACGACATTCCTTTCATGATTTACGACTCTGTGTCACAGTTTTAATATAAACAAAGGGGTTCTGACTACAAACATTTTTTCTTTGCCTTTTTAAACAATTAAATATTTCTCTAGATCAACTAATTTTCATGAAATTCATGATGGTTTGGACCTGTCCGGGACCTCACATATTGAAACTGTAGAAGGTGCTAATTTTAATGCTTCAATACATTAAAATAACACTCACTTAATTCAATGCATCAAATAACTTCCAATTTTACCCCAATAGTGAGTGATTTTCTTCAGACAAAAAAGATTTTCCTCTTCAGAAAATAAAAAAAAAATTCTAATGTATTGTTTAAATACAAATATATTAGTAAAACTTTCATTTTTCTGTAATCTCTACAAAAGATCACATTTTTTTTAAACAAATTTTTTGTAATCACCTAAAATACCACAAAATATAAAACAAAAACACAGTTGGCACGTCATTAAAATAGTTACTAATTCCTTTAAAAACGATATTATCGTATCTGTTAACAATCACAATATTACACTGATGACATATTATGTTCATGCTTTTTATCTTTGTCTTTCTTCTTTTGTCATGTTTTTAAATTTTTGCTAATGATTTTGAAATGTTCATTAATGTGAATCTTTATATCATGAAATGGAGCGTGGAAGTTTTATTCATTTAATCTCACATACATCAATTTTTTCTCCAGTTTCTCTCTTAATTAATTAAGTAAACAAGAATTTGCTGATCTCTCAATAATAAGTGTAAGCTGAGAATTCTACTCATGAAATAAAATTTGAATTCAATTACAGTATCAATAGTGTGGATGTGTCCAACTAGTAAACATTTGCTAGTTTTGCTGAGATGCTTTCAGAAGCAACTCAGCATATATTGCTATTTGTTCACTTAGATGAATTTGCTGTAGTTAGCAAAATTGTCAAAAGGAATGCTTTGTTTTGGAATTTCTTGTCATGGCTTTAGTCCAACCTCTAACGAATCGTCACCCCCTTCAACACAGTATAGCCCCTTCACTTCAAAATTCTGATGCTGATGGCCAAGGCTAACGCCAAATTCGTACTGCATTGAACAGATTAGCGACTAGTATAATGTTATTTGTTTAATTATTGTTCGATATAACAAATAACATATCTAATTATTCTTAATATAATGTTTTACTATATCACCCAGAAAATTGTTTTTCGTCCCCCCAAAATATAAATTGTTACAAATCGCTCCCTCAACATGGTAAAAATGCCCACATGGGGGCAATATCGTCCCATTGAGAAATACTGCTTTAGTCTGGTAAGAATTTTGTCAAATGAACATCTTAAATACTTGGGCTATAAATCCTATAAATTGTGTGTTTGTACTTTTAAAAAAAATCAGTACTTTTTTGTCATCTTAAAAACACTCGTGCTTTTTTTGTACCTAATTTCAGTAAAATTTGTTTTGTTCAGTTTCTTCTTGCTTTTTGTATCAAGAAATTCAATTACTTGACATTGATTTTTGTGCTTCAGTGTAACTAATGACAAAGTTCTTATATTAAAAAACCAAAGCCAATATATATATATATATGTTTCTAATTACTTAGAATTAATTATTATAATTAAAGGTAATTATAATAATTAATTCTAAGTAATTAGAAATATATATATTGGCTTTGGTTTTTTAATATAAGAACTTTGTCATTAGTCACACTAAAGCACAAAAATCAGTGTCAAGTAATTGAATTTTTTGATACAGAAAGCAAGAAGAAACTGAACAAAACAAATTTTACTGAAATTAGGTACAAAAAAAGCACGAGTGTTTTTAAGATTACAAAAAATTACTGATTTTTTAAAAGTATGAACACATACATGTGCATCTTGTGTTAAAAATTTTCAGTTTCTTATAAATGCATATACATGCTGTACAATACTACTTATAAACACTGTAAATATAAAACACAATGTATTACTTTAGCTAAGATTTATAGAGTTTGAAGTTACTAGGGTTGCCAACTCTCTCCTCTCAGATAAGAAAAAGAAAAAATTGTTTGATGTATTATATGAACATTTTAACAGCAGTGAATTAAGAGAGATTTAATTCCATAATATAAATGGCAAAAAGCAGAATGTGTAATATAAAGCTAAACATAGAAACATAATACTATTATGAAAAAACTTATAGATATTTTAAAATGAAGGAGATTTTATAGATTTATGAAATAATATATATATTTATGAATTTCAAAATACTGTAAACTAAAAAGAATATGGAAGTATAATAGTCTGATAATTAATAACACAAATAACTTTCATTTTAAATTTTTACTTAAAAAAAAAAATATATATATATATATATAAATTNTTTGTTTAACTGACGTTAATGATGTACCGGTACCTTTAAGATGTGATACAAAATCATAATGTCAGTTCATACTAATTTCCATTTCTTGTATCTATTGTAGATAAATGAAAATATCAAAATATCATATAAGAATCAAATACCATATATAATGAGACAAGTTCTTAGAATGAAAATATCTGTTATTTAGCTTCTCTATATGTTGATTAATGATTGTTAAAATGAATATATCAAAATATTAAATCATACTAAATTGATTTAGACCACTGCTTTTATAAGATTTTGTTTAGAAATACCATTTTTTTCTTTAAAACAAAAAGATTAACAGAATTAAGATTTATAACACTAGCTGTAAAAAATATTGTTTGTCTTTAAAGAAAAAGAGCCTTGGAGAAGAGAAGGAAATGAAGAAGAATAGGAAGGAACAGATTAAAGGGCATCAGGACAGGTGGAATTAAAGAGGAGTTAAGCAAATCTGGACAGGACTGAAAGATATATTGAGAAAGTTTAATAATCTAACATCTTTTTATATAATGGTAACAATTTTTTCTCCAGTGGCACCAGAGATGGATGTTGAAGCAGCAGTTGTATAATTATCATGTGGGGGAAAAGTATATATTTTGTCTCCACATCCAGCAAAGCAACTTTTAAATCAAAGAATGCATTTGGTTATTTTGATTATTACAATTCTATCATCAGCTGCTTTAGCAGAACATTTGTTTAGTGCTATGTAACATATTTAAAAATGTACCTTAGATCTACAATGTTTAAGAAATGCATAATACTGTTATATTACTTCATGCACATAGAGATAAAGTAGCAAAATTAAACTTAAATGGAATCATGGAAGAATTAATCATCTGCAATGATGACTGAAAAATGGTTTTTGGAAAAATATAATTTAAATATCTTAAACTTATTTCAAGTTTTATATAGTTTATATATGAATAAAATCATTAAAAACTGGCACATAATTATTGATCCAAATTTAATTACTTTGTCCCAAAATCAAAATTTTGTTCCTGTACCTCCGTTTTTCCCCTCAAAGAAATTCAGATCTTATCATTTTTGTTTGTCAGTTTCATGTTACCTAATATCTCATCTGCATTCAGCAGAAGAAATAATGAAAACAAGTTATTTCTTTTATATATCAAAATTCAAAAATAAGAATTCAAATGGTAATTCATACATCACATAAAACAGAATGAACAGTAATCACCATAGTGAAAATTGAAATGAATCTTTACTCTGCAATTGAAATATGAGAATTATAGTTCATATATGAAAATCCTGACGTTAACTTGACAGTAAAGAAAAAAGTTGAAATGAGTTCAATAGGATATAAGGATAGAATGATAACAATACAAGAATGCAAAACAGAATAATGGAATACAAAACTTAGAATACAATTAGCAAAACTATGGGGTGACTAGGGTTTCCAAATTCCTGACATTTTGGAACCTTTGGAAATAGAGAATGAGAAATTGTATTTCCTGAGAATTCCATATAATCTTTTATATTTAATCTTTGTTGATGATCTGTAATAATGGGCTAAGCATCTTTCATACATTATTTTCAAGTCTTCCTTTGAATGTAATTTGGTTAAGTTTTCATTGTTTTCATTAAGTAAATGCCAACTGATAGTTTTTTGAAATAGCTTAAATTACTAAGTAATAATTCATGATATTGATGCATTTGTAAACAAATGGATGAAATTATATCAGATAATTTCATCATTTTATTCGAAAAAAAGTTTGGCTAATTTGAAGTCATGTTTTTTGGTCACTTAAGTTTTGAAATAATGAGGTTTTACTGTACAGTGGGTGATTGGTTAACGAATAGTTCAGATTGCAAACAAATTGGACAACAAACACTTTTGCAAAAGATTTTCATGTTTGGACAACAAACACATGTTTGGATAACAAACATCTCACAGAACAAACACAAGAAGAAGCAATGCTGCATTTAAGGTTTGTAAAATTGTATTTTACTGGAATGTTTTATGGAACGAGACCTTCACAGTTATACATAACCTTTATTGCACTAGCTGATTTCTGTTCTTTGAATTTTGTAAGTGCTTTTCTGAAATTTTTATTTAAAAAAAATTATAATATTATGGGGCTTAAAAGAGTGAAGTGTCAAGAACTGTGTTCACCACAGAACTAAAGCTAAAGCAAGAGATAATAGCCAAGGTAGAGAGTGGGAAGGTGATGTCTGATGTTGCTATGCAGCATGACTTTAACAGGTCTATAGGGTCTATAGTGAGCACAAAATCTTAGCTAAGAAAGATATAATCAAAAAGACTCAAGCAGATAAAGGAGTAACAAAAATCACATCTGAGAAATAAAGATGAAAAAATAGAGAGATTGCTTTTAGTTTGTTATTGCATATCAATAAACATGATAAGAAATTATATATTTTATTCATTTATTTTTAGGGACTCCAGAACAAATTAATCAAATTCCCATAAAAATCTATGGTAAATTGTTAATTAGTTAACAAACAATTTGGGTAACAAACAGACAATGTTTGTTACCAAATTGTTCGTTAACCAATTAATGATTACCATAGATTTAAGCGAACTGATCACCCACTGTACATCACAATAGTCAGCCAGAAAAAAACTGAATGTGGTTGGTAGTATCGGCCATCACATTTTGGAAATGATTCATTGTGGAGAACTGAAACAGTTTGTGTTTACATAGAGAAATATTTATTCTCACAACCCAGGATTTGATTACAATGTCATACTAAGGTAAGCTACCTTAAATTTCTTTAGTTAGTTTACCTGAAGATGACGTAGTCAAATACTGGGTTGTGAAAATAAATATTTTTCTTTGTAAATGCAAAATGTTCTCTATGATCAAATGTGCTCGATTTATAAGAAATAAAATTAGTTGGTTATGTGTTATCTAATTCTGTTGTCATATGTGCATTTCCAGTGGTGTGTAATATTGTAACAAAATGTAAGTTTACATAGTGATAAATAAGAAAAATGTCTAAAAGATATATTGTGAGAGTGCTGGGTTCTGGAAGCTTATTTTCTCACTTTCCCAACCAACTTTTCTCAGGATCTGGGAACAGGAAAACAAAAAATTTCCAAAAATGGGTGGGAATTCCTTTCCACCCAAAAACCCTAGGAATGACAATAGTGAAAATGAATTCTATTGCCAATTCAATTTTGTAACACAAGAAAAAAATGGTTTAGTAAAGAAGAAAGAGAAAGAGCAAAATCTTATATGCCAATTAAAAGAATATACAAGAAAATTAATAAATCATTCAAGAATGTTTTTGCCAAATACAAGTTTAATTAAATGTTTATTCAAATTTGTTTGGACAATCAAGTTTTTATTAGCATAGTTGACATAAGAAGACAGCTGATTTTAAGAAGGAAAGGTATGAGCTGTTTACTACTTACTGCTAATGTATTCATTTTGTAATTTTGGACAATTTATTAAAAACTTATTTAATTCGGTAATCTTTGTTTTTGGTAAGCTTAAAGTTTATATTTTTATCAAAAAATTTAAATTATTAATGGTAATCTATTTCTTATAATTTTAATATTTTATAACAAGAAAAATATTTTGGTATGAAACTGTAAAATGCAGTGCAAACAATAAAATGCATTTACATTTTTTTTTCTATTCAATGGACTGATAAGTTAAATATTACAATTATGAATTTCTTGAAGATGACTTTATAGAAATTTAAAAATTTTTATAATTTAAAGCTTTAAATAAAGTAATTTTGGTCTTCATATAAATTTCATCAATTCAGATATTTTGTAAATTTCTATATATTTCTAAATTTTTGATGTAGTCTTCAACAAACAAATTATAAATGAATAATTTAAATTTTAAATGAAATATATTCTTTAAATTATTAAGAAATGAATGTTGTATATACGTTTTAATATAAGATCAAAAATACTCAAAAATCTTGATAAAATTTATTTAAATATTTCATGCTTTTGTAAGTGTTTAGTTTTAATAATATTAATAAAATGTTAATGTTAATATAAATTTTTAACTTCAATATTTCAATAAAAAAAAAAAAAACAGACTTTTAAATAATCAGCACCATTTGAAATCATAATCATAATATAAATGAATACATAAATTAATAAAATGTTTTAATACTCAACTCATCAATAATAGATTGTATTATATATTGTTTATGATAATATACATGTATAAACTATTTTGAATAAAAACATTGTAATGCAAAACAAAATATGAAATACTGAACTTCTAAAACATGATTATTTAAAAGTATATGAGATCAGATAGTACTCTTTCAAAAGATCTTCAATAATAAAAGATTATTTGATATTTTAAACTTACGTAAGGTGGCTGTTTCTTTGCATTACAAAAGTAACAAATATCCTCTGGGCTCCAATCTTCTGGTTCATTTGTTTCTAATTCTACATAAAAAATAAAGAATTATTTTTAAAATTATTACTGATTTAAATAAATGACAGTATGTATATACACACAATCATTTAACCTGTCAAAAACAGAAAACTATGTAAAAAGAAAAAGTTCTTTGGAATGGAGTGATTTTCTATGCTAAATTTTACTAAAAGCCAGAAACCTACCTGTACATACTCAAAAATAAAAAAATTTGTTTTTGAGTTTGAAGAATGTATTTAAAATTTGATACCAATGCTGTTTTCTAAATGCTAAAGAAAATTGAACAATGATATTTTATTCAAACTGCTATATTAATATATATATAACTGATTCAAAAAATATAGATTTTTTATAGTTGTTCTATTTCCTGAAGATGGTCTAGCATTTTGACTAAAAACATTTGATTGTGAATAAATATTACTGTTCATAACTATAATTTAACCTCAATAAAACAGAAAATTAAAATTCTACCTGTATTCAAATTAAGAAAAAAATTGCCTCCAGATTAATCGTCACCACAGAGCATGACAAACTATTCCAGGAACAATTTTGAACTTTGACAGAGAAACAAAGATCATATGATGAGAAGACAGACATTGAGAAGCAAAATCAAATATTTTTAGAAACTGAGAACTTTCAACAATCAGAATGAGTTTTGGAGAATCGAGTCCTCAAATGTAAACAAACAAATGTAATTCATAAAAACAATGAGAACAGGTAACACAGTATTGTCAATTTGCTTTGTACAGATTAGTTGGTAACTAATTAGTACCAAGTATCTATACTAATATTATAAAGAGGTAATGTTTGTAAGTAAGTAAGTTTGGATGTAGCAGGTAATCTCTGAAACTATTCATCTGATTTCAAAAATTCTTTCACCAATATTTAGAATGGAAGTTCAGGGTGGACATAGGGTGTATATTATTCTGTTAAACATTCATATAAATCAGGGCTGTGGAGTCGTGTAAAAATCTACCGACTCCAACTCTGACTCTTCCTTACCATCTGACTCTGACTCCGTTTCATATACATAACAAGTTGGTAAGTAAAAAGGGAGTTGGAGTCGGCAGATTTTTTGATGACTCTGACTCCGCCAAAACAACAAAACTCCACAACTCCGACTCCACAGCCCTGATATAAATTAAAAGATATAATCTAGGTTAAGACTTTTATGTCCAACAGATGGCGCTACGAGTATGACGCCCTAAGTTTGCTTTTCTGTGAGGCATTATGCTTTTCTGTGAAAATGAACTAAAGCAGATCATCTTTATCTATATAAATAAAAATGTAATGTTCGTTTGTTCCTACAGATTCCTTTGAAATTTTGACACAATGCTGCATTCAAATATGCACATGTTTTTATATAATATACATGTCGAAATTCCCCCCCACTGAAGGGAGATGGTTAGGATTAATTAAGGCTTACCGTAGAGAACTCTGCTTCTATTTATACTATTTTAGATGTGGTTTTTTGCATTTTTGATTGCGTTTTAATAGGGTGCATCAAGAGAATGTACACTAAGAAGAAATTTTTCGAAAAATTTCTCCCCATGGGGGAAGTGTTATACATTTATAATTAATACATTTTGAGCCACAACAACGCGTGGCAGGGTCTGCTAGTTTAAGAATAAGTTAATTAAATGTTGATATTTACAGAGATTGAAAATGATGATTAATTAGAGTATTAAATTCCCATAGAAACCAGATCACAGAATAACTTAGTATCTGTATTACTGTAATGTGATTAGAATTTCCAACAGCAAAGCAAAATACTAGTTCTTGGTACTTGAATCTTGTTTGCTATCATGTGAGCTCATAAGTACAACATCTGGAAACTATTTGAATACATAATAAAATTTTTTCTGTATGTTAAAGTGATTTTACTTTAAAAAAATGAACGTAACCATGTAACATTTATCTGGTTTTGTTTAAACATTAAAAAATACTAAAACTTATTCAAAATGGCAACCTGCTGAAATGGAAAAAGTAATTCAGTACAGTGAAATTCTACACAGGTTTTAATGTGTTTAAGCTAGAATTACATGCTATTTTAATAAAAATTTTCCTAAAACTATTTACAGGTTTGTTTTATATTATTTTTAACTATACATGATGTGTTGCAATATTATATTAATTAAATGAAAGCTTTAAATTTTGATTGAATAAATTATCCTGCTACTTTTCCTACATTTTATAAACTTTTCATTGTGAAATTTAATACTTATTTTGAAAAGTTCTTCAATTATTTTTATGAATTATTCCTATTTTTTTTCTTTCATTTTTTTTAAATTTGTTGTTATTCAGTATTTCAACTAATGTCCCAAAATGCAGATTATATTAAATTCAGATAATTCTTGAGTTACAATGGTTCTAATTATGTTCAAAATTACAATTGTGTACATGGCAGCATGAAATCATTGCCATTCACTGCCTATAATGCTTTATGTTAGTGCCACATGAGTTGTATTGGTGAAATCTAGGTCTAATAAATACAAAATGCTGTTTAACATTTAATTAGTTCTAAGTAATGATCTATTAATTAATTGTGAATCCAGAGCATACATTAGAGTCTGTGAAAGAAAGCAGTAAGAAGTCATGGAAACCTAACAACTGATGAAAAAATGGAAGGTGATTGGTTACTGCTTGGGGGGCAAGCAAATGTTGAGCAGATATTTGTAGAGCTTTAGGCTTGAAACTTTGACAATTACAACAATACTAAATAACACCCTTCTCATGCCCTACTACAACAAATTGCATTTTTATATGCTTACACACAATGCTTCACTGTATTTTGTCAATTAATACCATTATTTTCATGTGTATTTATGCAAAAAAATAAAAATATTTGTCTGCTTAAAGCACTATTATTTTTGTGTTGAAAAATGTGTTTGAATAACATTAGCCTTACATAAATAAAGGACTATTATTATTCATTTTGATGTATGTTGTTTTAATAATACAGTAGAGCGTCGATTTTCCGAATCAATTGGGGACTGGGGTTGTTCGTATAACTGATATTTCGGATAACTGATTTATGTACGAAAAAATAGTTTAACGTATCCTATGTTGAAAATTTTCTCCGTTGCGTGTCGCTTTGTGTTGAATTTTTGTCGATGTTAAGTCTAACAAAGACTATTGTATCGTTAAAAATTATTTTTTATTTTGTACAAACAAAATAAATATATTGAAAAATATAAAACAATAAAAAATTATACTTCAGATGTTAATTTAGTATCAAAAACGTAAAATATTTGAGTAGCCCAAGACACAGCCAAAGATTGAAGCTCCACAGCACTGGCGAAAATTTAAATTTGCCAACTGGAAATCTTTCGGATGATTGACGTTTTGGATGACTGACTTTCGGAAAATCGACGCTCTACTGTAGTTTAAAAACTGTCATAATTTAAAAATAAAATCTATACAAATTTTTGTCTTTAGCAGAATCCACTTCATTCCATGCAATGAATTCCTCTAAAGATGAAAATTTAAAAAGCTTCAAACGTCTTGGAACACAACTGATTCTTCTCAATAAGCTATTTATACCTGAGAAGGACCACATAAGCAACTGAAAATGTTCATCTGAACTAGAAAACTATGTACTGGGAAATAAGTAAGAAGTGAAAGGTACTCATTTAAATATTGTTCCAGCTTTGTAGTTGTTTTTAAAAAATTCAGATGCTAATTAATTTGAAGAATGTAAGATTCTGTACATGCAATCCATTAGGGAATAATATATCTTGAAGATGGCTGAACTTAAAGCTCAAAACGTTCAAAAATATTAAAATGCCATTGGTTTTTTAAAGGTATTGTTGATTTATAATTTGTCACCAGTTGTAGTTGTGTTATTAGTGATCATTATTTTCAATATTTTTAATTCAACTGAATATTTTGTGAAAGCATTCTATGAATTCAAATACATTTTTTGTTTATTTTCAAACAACAATATAAACTACTTGCTGTTTTTGTATCACAGATTGCCAAAACTAATAATAGTAACTAAACATAACATTAACATATGTGAAGAAGACTACAATTAGTAAAAATTCTGATTTTAGTGAGTTTGATATTAAAAGGACATGTTAAAGCAATTAAAAATGTATAATTTAAAATTTTATTAATTATAATTATCATTATCATTTATAGAAATTTATCATGTTGTTTGCTTGTTGGGTTTTGCAATACATCTTTAACAATGCCTAGTGTGTAATTAAAGTAAAAAATGCCAATGAATTACACTGTACAGCAATTTAAATTATTAATAAGAAATTAATGTTTAAAGCACTGGTTAAGACATGTCAATTGAGCATTACAGCCACCATTTGAGACAAATAGTATAAAGAACGCTTTTTGTCTACCTGAAAATAACAACATTAGAAAGAGAAACTCAAAAAAGGTGTTCAATTCAAATTATCAGAATGCAGTTGATCTGAAGATGGAAATGAAAATCCTTAAAAGCACTTAACCAAATTAATGTTTTAACTTTTGTTAATGTTTTTGAGTTTCTCTTTCTAATGTGAACTCATGAAGTCTTCTGTTCCTGTTTTGTGTAAAAACACAATATAATGATAACTATAATCAATCTCTGAATACAATAAATAAAGTTTTACAATTGACATAATTCACATGTTATGAGAATTGGTAATTCTGATAATATTTGTGATTAAAATGAACAGATTCTACTACATTAATGCTTTAGTTAAATTAGATTAAACTAAAATATGATATTATCTCAAAACTATTGTTCTATTATTGCAAATTTGCTATATTAGCCTGTTCAGTTTTGTGGATTAATCTCCAAATATATTTTTATAACAAATAAAATATTCATTAGTCATTCAGCAATTCTAATGTGTATTATTATATTATACAATTTAATAACATACATTTATTTAATGCTGTTTATTTTTGATATTTTGATGCTTATTGGTTTTTTTTATTACAAATTATTTTCTTTCAATGTATTTATTAGGGGCAATCAAATGAAAATGAGACAGATGGGAAAAAGTGAGTAAACTGTTTATTATTTCAAAAGTAATTGCCATAACTGTTAATACATTTATCCCACTGTAAGACAATATGGTCAATGCCTTCATAGAAAAATGTTTGCGGTTGCCTACGGAACCATGATTGTACCCAGGCATACACATTTTCGTCCAAAGCAAATTGACGGCCACAAATGTCTTTCTTCGGGCTCCAAAAATATGGAAATCACATAGGGAGAAATCGGGATTGTACGGAGGATGTGTATAGTCAAAGCAACCTTGGTAACATGTGGGTGGGCATTATCCTGCAACAGAATGATGCTGTCTGTCAACATTCCTGGATGTTTGGATTTGATGGCATGCTTCAATATTTGCAAAGTTTCTATGTACCGCTGCGCATTAATTGTGGCGCCATGTTCCAGAAAGTCAACAAGCAGCGGACCTCCATAGTGATATTGGACGCACACACTACTTGCTGACCTCACTTCGAGCATGTCTAACAGACAAATGGCACAGCAGTGAATGTTCATGCTGTTCCTTCCTGATTCCCAATAGAGGGCACTTCTATATACACACCTACCTGCATTACCAACTTCCGTGCTACACTTGTTATACAGTCTGCCTCATTTTCATTTGACTGCCCTTAATATTAACTTTTTGTTGTTATGGAGATGACGGTACTAAATTGTTTTTGTTATGTTTAATATATCTAACTTTAAAATATCTTTCATTAGCACTAACAACTTTTTAGGATAAACTGTGCATAAAATGCACACATTGTTTTTGATTATAATGCTTATAGATTAAATACACATATTGATAATTACTAAAATTATCTACTTACATAATGTTTTATATAATATTATTCGAGGTCGATTGAATTTTTAAACATTTATAGAGAAAATTAAGTGGTTTCAGGTATATCTAACAGTCTAAGAAAATTTCAAATATAAAGTAATCCAACATAGTTTAATTTTGGAAGTAAAATATAGTTAATAACTTAAAATTAAATGAGATTAAATAAAATTTTAATGAAGAATAAAAACTATTAACAAGAACAATCAAATAAGCAGATAGTTTGAAAGAAAAAATAATTTAGTTAACTGATTTAGAAAACAGTCTTTAGAACCTTGGATATGACTGAAAGAGTAAATAACAAAAGGAAGGAAAAGAAAATATTAATTAAAAAAAGGGGAAGATTACAGGAAAGCATGCATTAAAAATAAAGCCTATATCAATAGCTGTTCCTTGTGTGATATGTTACTGAAAAAAAACCAATAACTTTGGGTTTTTTGAAATAATGCATTAAAAATATAATAAAACAAATAATTTGATATTGTTCATTTATTATTATTACTGTTGTTACTTTGCTAATGATTTAAAAATAAATTGTTCACTATACTAATTCAAATTTTGGAATACTGCAATTATTCTACTGAACTTGAGTTCAAAAAACATTTAAGTTGTAAATATATCAGAATTTTAAAAAACCATTGGTGATTATACAATTAATTAAGAAGTCTAATCATCTTAAGAAATGTCACATATTGCTATGAGACAAGAATTTCAATTTTATGGAATTGATAGTAATCTTGCAATTATAGTATATAGATTAACATTAACATTCTTTCATTTTAAAATTAAAAGTGCAATATTTATAATAAAAATATAAAAGCAGTTCATTCAGTTTATTTACAGCTTATTTTATATTTGTTTTTAAATATTTTTGTGTAAGAATGCAAACTTATATAAACTGAAGCAAATAACTTAATTAGTCTAAACAAGGGGTCGCCAAACTTTTTTGATCATTGACCCCCTACAACTTTCTGAAACCTCACATCGACCCCCATTAAAAAGTTTGTGTTACAAGCAAAAAAAGCTCTTACTATTTTAATATATATCTTTTAATTTTACATTTTTTACATTTATTGTACAGTACATATGTTAATAATAATTTTTGTAACTGATAATCAATGAGACAGATAAGCTTGTTAATCCTTAGCAAGATTAGCAACATTCGGTTCAAAATTTGTAAGTTTTAGTCTTTTTATCGACCCCCACCAATAATGTTATATCGACCCCTGGGGGTCGATATAGACCATTTTGGCGACCCCTGGTCTAAACAATAAACTGTTCTTTCTATCTCTAAAGTGTATGTATAATAATGCTGAAATAATAAACTATAATAGTTAATAATTTATATTAAACAGTTTAACAATAAGAAGATTCTCTATTTTCAAATAATGTAAATGAAGATATTTTTTAGAGATATTTAAAAACAAATCTTTTGTTATTACTGTTATTTACATATAAATAGTTTTGACTGTTTTCATGATCTGTAATATACATGGTCATATTTTCTGAATGAACAAATTTTCAAAATTATTTTCTTAAGAGGAGGAATGAGGAACTTAAAAATAAATAAATCCTGCTGGAGTAATTTTTAAGGTGCAAATTTATTTATTAATATTAACACCCAGAAAATAAACAATTATTTGTTTAATGCAGACAATATTCACTAATTTATAGTTCAAATTAAAGATTAATTTAATGGCCAATGTAGATATGTAAAAATCTAAATTTAAAAATTATCTAAAAATATTGAAGAATAATAAGTTAAATAATAATGTATCATAATTCATTGAAATAAGGATGATTTTAAGTGAAAATATTTATTTAATGAAATTATAAATTTGTTAACTTTTTTCTGATTCATATTTTTGGTTTAAAATGCAGTTTGTCAGATATATTTTGAATTCTTTTCTTATCCATATAAAAGAAGCAATAGCAATAATATGTTCCTAAATTTATTTAGATCATTGATGTTATATTTTCTGGTCACATTAATTAATTGAAATATATCACACAATTAAATTTCATAAAAAATTCACATATTTAACATATACCATATAAAATGTCTTTATACTTTGTTCTTGTTAAACACCCCAGGAACATAACATTAAATAAAGTATGAAGACTGTTTAGTGTTTCTTGAATTTTTTGGTTATTTTTAAAAATTGTTGTCCTGACCATTTTATTAATATATATTTTTATGATTGAGAATTTTTTATGATTGAGCTGTTGTAAAAAGGATAAATAAAATAAAACAGAACAATATGATAATGTTTTGAACACTCAGCAGCCATTTCATATTTTTGATACTTAATAGTTTAGGCATTTCATCTCATAGGCCTATACAAGCATCCCTTGTCAACCACAATTTCAAAACAACATGGTTTCATAATTTCAACCAAGTTATTACAGTAGAGCATCGATTATCCGACCCCCGATTAACTGTCACATCGGTTAACCGACCATTCTAGTCAGAAAATTTCAAATGTCCGCTAGTGATGTGGCGCTACAATATTTGGCTATGTCTTGGGTACTTTAATATTATTTTTGTTAAATTTTTGCATGTTTTAGCTGGCAACACGGCTCGACCATAGAAGGGAGGCCAGTATTTAAACGAAACTTAATTTTCTAATTATGAGTGGTTTTTGTTATGTGAGCAATAAAGTAATTTAAAAATAATTTTTAACGATACAATAGTGACGATTATTATTTAAAAAAAAAAATTTGTTAGGCTTACCATCGATGAAAATTCAACGCGAAGGTGGTTAATAGCAATATACTAATATACTAATTACATGGGATATACTAATATACTATACTAATAATGTATTTTTTTCATTCTTTTTGGTTATCTGATTTTTCAGTTATCCGACCAACCTGAGTCCCCAATTGAGTCGGATAATCGATGCTCTACTGTAT
>NW_019384744.1:389768-406572 GCF_000671375.1 Centruroides sculpturatus | reverse complement strand
ACAATATGTGTGAGTTTCTATTGTTTCATCACCATTAAAATTCCTTTGAATTGAGCTAGGATGGTTAAATCTCTAGTAACATTGTAATATACTATGCAATACAAGTTTATTCCTCACCAGACAAAAAACTTGCCATCAGGATCACTTTGCACACACTTGATAATGCATTATTATAAATCTATATAATATGCAAGCATTATCACATTGTTTCCCAACCTTTTTGGATTAGCAGCACACTTTGAATTTGATTAGATTCCTGAAACATGCCAAAACTTTTAAAATAAAAAAGTTTGATGCCAATCCAAGAAAATCTCAATGCCAAATATTTATTATTATGTTTTTGTTTAATAATTTTTGCTTTTTTTTAATAGAAGATGCTGTTCCATTATTGACATTAACATCAGTTTCTTTACTTTCCAATTCTTTTCTAATTGTAAACTTGTCTAATTTATGTGCTTAAAATTTAAAATAAATTATGGCTGATTTAAAAAATGTTGATAATAAAGAAGTTAAAGTTACCAAAACAAAACTTCACAATTCTACAAATTTACCGAATAGATCAGATCCAGAAAATTGTGTCATAGGCACCACTATTATCTGTAAAAAAAGCAATACAGTTATGCAGATATTTCAGTAAGACCTACATAGACAACAATATTAAAGATAACATAATTTCCTTCAAAGCAAATAAGGGATGGTTTGGGAACTTTAAAAATAGATTCAATCTAAATGACATAAAACTTGTAGGATTTATTTATTTATTCAGCGTATGACTTATACATGACACAAACAAAGCGTAACAAAATGGAGTAATATAAAACCAGAAGTGAAATAAAAGAATAAGAAGCAGTAAGTCTATATGCAATTAAACTATTGTAAAACTGTACAAATATGTGACTGCACATGTACACAAGGATATAAAGAGCATTCAGAGTTGTATATCTAACTCGCTTATCCACTTTACGGCCTAACTTGTAGGAGAATTTGCTTTAGTTGATCATAAAGCTGTAACTCTTATTTCCTAAACAATTCAAAACTTTGATAGAAGACCTACCAGAACAAGTTTTTAATACCAACAAATCTGGAAAAGAATGCTGTCTAGACCTGTAATTTCCAAGAAAGAGAGAACTATTCTAAGATTCAAAATAGAAAAAGATAGACTGACATTTTTCATTGAAGTAAAGTTTCTAGAGACTGTTTTATCAAGTTCATGCTTGTTGTCAAGTCTGTTAATCCTTGTGCATTTAAGAAAAAAATAAAGACCAATTTCCTGGTTTTTTTTTGGAGAGCTAACTATAAGAGTTGGGTTACAGCTGCTTTGTTTATAGATTAGTAAATTCATTGTTTTGTTACCAAAGCAGAGAAGTATCTTTTAGAAAAACAGCTATCATTTAAACTTTTACATCTATTTCTCAATAATTTATCTGCACCTAGTGATTTATTTCACTTTAAACATCTAAAAGCAGAGTGTTTCTGTCTCCTAACACAACAGTTTTGCTTTAATCTTTAGACCAACATGTAATAATAACAATACCATACATTCATCACTCATCCAAAACAGTATGGAGGAAGACTTGGAACTTATTCTGTTATAGTGCTGGAAAACTTCACTACTCCAGACTGCATAATGTTCATTAAGGATTTGTTTGATGAGATTAGACATTAAATGCTGCTTGGAAAAAAACTGTGAAAAGAGGGACGTAAAAAGCAAAAATAAAACCTGATGAATTGTAGCAATTACTAGATGTTTAGAAAGTAAAAGCTTTCCTCACATGCAGCCTAAGAAAATTGAAGAACTTCAACAATAGGATGATAAGCTGCAAGATCTTGGGGAACTCATTTGAAGATAATGACAAAATAGCACAACAAGACAATGTTGAAAGTGAAAAATCAGAGCTAATATTCATTGCAATAAAGAAGGGAATGCAAAGGCATTACGGCACACTTTTCTAATCATTTTATAAACATTGATCTAGTCAGTGAACATTATTTCAATTTTAAATCAAGAATAGAAGCATTGTCAGGGCTCTACAATAAAATTTTAAAAATATTATTAAAAAAAATACAAAAACCTTTTTCAGATTTTTTATTTTGATATTTTACAAAAATTTTTGTTATATAGTTGTATAATTTTTACAAATATTATAATTTTGATGTAAAATTATTAATAACAATTAATAATAAATTAATCTATGTATATAAATGAGGATATTTGTTTATTTGCTATATATTCCTAGGCCATTTGACCAATTGCTACAAAACATTTACATGCTTCTAATCTTAGATAACGTCGTACATCCCACCCCAAAATATCTATTGGATTTCTGTAAATCAATTAATTTCTATTTACGTTTGATTTGCTGATTTACACATTAACACCATCTATTAGAAAAAAATTTAACAAAATAATAAACTAAATATAATTCTTATAAAAAAAATTATAATTTTAAAAAGTATGTATTATATTCACGTAATTACTGCAACAAAGATATAGCATGAAATAGATGTGCTAATCATTATTGCAACAGGTAGCATATTGTACTTGCCTGCGTGGAATTGAAAGTGTTATCCATGAAAAGCCTATAATTATTTAATTTTTCACATCTGATGACTCAAGTTTTTCATTTGTGAATGATATTTTCTTAACTCTAATAAGTGCCCTCCAGTAGCCAAGTGCATAAAACCACCAAGCTCTGGTAGTTAGTTAGTCGTGGGTTCAGGCACAGCCAACAGGCTGGCAATGTAGAGTTTTCTAGGTTTTCGTCATGTTAATAACATCTAAATAGGGTCCAGCTTCCCATAAAAGTCTTCCTGGGATGCATCCCATCAGCAGATCACTCATGTGTTGCATTGCTATAACAAAATAAACCAAACAAGCAAGCTAAAAAAATTCTAACAGGCAATTATTTATTGTGATATTGTCACAATGCCAAGCTGCAACTTTTCATCACAATATTCTTAATTCTTTTAGTGGTGGTCTTGCCTCGGTACATCATACTTTTTATGTTAGCAATAGTGTCATGTCAGTCATCTATCTAACTCCATTCAGGAAAAAATTTTGAATCATAGTAATATGACTTTCATTCCAAATTGGATGTTTGTATATAGTTAATTGGAGCCTTCTGCCCCATAGCTTTCCACATCCAGTCTTGACTTTCATCTGTCTAACTCCTTTCTTGAGATTAAGGAAGGACACAGACCGCAGATGACAGTCAGGATTTATAGGTTTACAATTTTTTCAAATTGCAGCCCGATAATTTTTCTATAAACACGTTTTGCTACTCCGAAAACCGTGTCATTATTCTTATGTGTTTCTTAAACACTATGTAGTGTAATTAATCGATCACTTGGCATTCCTTTATATCTTTATTTCCAATTCGGTTGACACAATATTTACGAGAACGTACTTCCCATGCAGTTTATACAATCTGTTGTCAATATTTGAACACTTTATTATCACATAAAAGCAATTGTTCTTGTATTTTTACAGGATTTTTTTTATTTGAACAAGTTTTTTACAAAGTCTTTTGGATGTTAAGATTAGCAACTTCAATCATGTGCAAAACCATCACAACCTGTCTAACATGGATCATTTTTCAAATATTAATAGTAAACCAGTTAATTTAATAATAGAACAGTATATTAATTAATTAGTAGTTGTTGACCATCCTCTCTTCCAGGAGGAGGTCAATGACTACTTTTGGTCAAATTACTTCAACTCTCTTCTGTAACAGTTCATTCTTCCTACCAAGCCCAGTGCTATGGTGTCATTCAAATAGGAAAATTACATAATATAATGTTACTGGCAAGCACAAAATATATTTTAAGCTGTTTTTGAAGGTGCCAAGTTTAAATATTTAGTATTTTTTTTTTTTCTATGAAATTTGATTTGTTGGTATATTATTATTTGATATTCAGCTGTGAATAGTGTTTCCTAGAGTTAACATTAGGAAAAAATATGATATCTAAAAACTTTAAGATATTATATTTTCAATTGGTGTCTATTTGATTGATGAACTTGTGCCATTTTGTATCATCTGAGTACCATGATAAACTTGACAATGGTAGGCTGACACAACCAAACTTTTTATATGGTTTTCATTTTGATGTTTGTTATATTATAATATTTGATTTATATTTACCAAGGTTATTTTACATAAGAGTTTATCACACCGAGCGACCAATCTAACACATTTTAAAAATTCTTCATTCCTACACTGTACACAGTTTGAAGAATTTTTAAATGTATTAGATTGGTCACTTGGTTTAAAATAAAATATAAATCAAATACTATAATTTAATATAATAGAAGGGTTAGAAGTATGAAGTAATCTAATAATTTTAATCTTGGCTGTTGTTATTTTTTGCCTGAGCAATGCTGGGCTAATGTGCTAGTAATTAAATATTTTATCTTACAATTCATAATTAATTTCAAAGTTTATCCTTCACTGTCAAACCCCTTCTTCTCCATAGGATTGGTTGTCAAAGGATATATGTGTTCTGTGTTTTTTTTTTTTTTCACTTATTTATGATAATAATTGAAATATAAAAAAAATTAAAAAGAAAAATAAATTTTGGAAAAATCCTGTGGCTAATTTAAATAAAATCTGTAAAGATAACATACAAAAGCTAAAATCAATTTTTCAAAAACATTAATATTTTCAACAATATTAAATGATAAAATTTAAAAAATGATATGAAATGCAATAAAAGATAAAAGTTCATTTGACTTAAGTAGGAGAAAGATGCTTAAAACTAGTGCTGCTCAAATTGTAATCTGCAAACAAACTGTTGGAGATCATAATTTGAGTAATACTGCAACAAGATTTCATTTAAAATTTCATAATTTTAAATATTACATTAATGTAACAATTTAAAAAGTATTTTAAAAATCATGCTATTGTATGATGTTTGTTTTTCTTTATTATTTAAACACATAGTGTCAAGGGTAAACTTGCAATCAAAATCAGCTGGGAAATTACTTAACCCATGTCAGGAACCATAAAAACAAGTACATTGTGATTCCATGCAAATAAATAGTGATTATTTGTTTACAGTCTGTTTCAAAATTATAAACACACCCAACTTTTTTCAATAACAAAAACATTAACAATTGTAATGTATTTATTATATTAGTATGTTGTTTACAACATCAGTTTAAACATTTTCTGAAAGTTTTAGAGTAATCTGACAATTACAAGAAAAATTATCACAGATTTTCAATTTTTGATTGTTTCAAAAGTATAAACACATGTACACGAAAAAAAAAAAACGATTTGTGATGTTTCAATATTTTGTAGTCCACCATTTGATTTAATTAGTTCAAATACTCTATCAGGCATACATTTTACTAGTTTTTGAAGTTGTTCTTGTTTAATATTTTCCCAACAATCCATGATAGCTAATTTCAGTTCATTTACAGTATTGTATTGTCTGTTTTGGTCATAAACAAGACGACTCGTAATGCCCCAAACATTCTCTATCAGGTTCATATCAGGGCTCCGTGATGGCCAATCGATTACATTAATTTTTTTTCAGCAAACCAATTTTTAGTTTACTGAAAATTGGTTTGCTGAAAATTGGTTCTTGTAATTTTTTTCAGCAAAACAATTTTTAGTTTATGAATGGCAGCATTATTCTGTTGGAATTGCCAGTTTTATCCCCCAATAAGTGATCCAAAAGCTATTAAATTTTGATACAACAGTTCTTGATACTTTTCTGAATTCAATCTACCTTCTATAAATACAATATCAGTTTTACCTCCCCATCCAAATCCTGTCCACACCATCACAGATCCTCCACCTTGCTGTCTGTGCAATCTGACTTCTTCATTCTTCTTCAAATCGTGTCAGTAGTGACTATAACTGTCAGGTCCATCCAAATTCCACTTTTTTTCATCTGAAAAGACTATTTGTTTCCACACCCCTTTCCATGTCATCTTGTCTTTGGCCCACTTTAATCTAGCTGTTTTGTGCAATTGTGTTAATTTTGGTTTGGCAGCCATTTTTGTAAATTTGGCATTTTTATGATTATGCATACATCTCCATACAGTTGCTGGTGAAACTGCAATTGGCAATGTTGATGCTGCTTCTCTGACAGACAACTTGTTGACCGTCAGTAGCTGAAAAACCTTTCTTTCGTTTCTAGGGGTAAGGAGTTTAGGCCTTTCACATCGCTTATTTCTGCCATAATATTCACCCTAAGTTAACACATTTCTCACAGCACATGTGGATCAATTTATAGCTGCCAAAGTTTATCTTAGAGATTGTCCTGGTCCTTTTTGTTGGTAAATTTCACATATTTCCAACTCTGTTAGTGTTTTTCCATGAGGCATTGGTTTAAATCACAAAAACCATTTAAAATTGGCACCATGTTTTTAATAATAGTTGTCACCAGAGGGAAGTATCACTCAATTAAACCAATAATTAAAAAAAAATTATTATACTAGTTTTATGCACCTGTGTTTATACTTTTGAAACACTCAAAAATTGAAAATCTGTGATCATTTTTTCTGTAATTGTCAGATTGCTCTAAAACATTCATAAAATGTTTAAATTGATGTTGTAAACAACATACTAATATAATAAATTCATTACTATAGTTAATGTTGTTGTTGTTGAAAAATGTTGGGTGTGTTTATAATTTTGAAACGGACTGTATATTTTCACATAATTTTGTGGAACCCAGACTTAAGGAAAAAGAGTTTAATCAGAAATAAAGGTAAATTTTGTCAAAATTTGGTCAGCAGCAATAATTGTCAGCCCACCAGTGGCCGAGTGGTCTCCGTTGCCGCTCATAGCGGTGGTGACTGGACCCTAAACACTGGGAAGTTCGGTCGTGGGTTCGTGCCGCGATCGGACAGGCTGGCTGCTTGGAGTTTTCCGGGTTTTCTCCTTGCCAATAACGACTAAATAGGAGGCCAGTTCCCCATAAAAGTCCTCCTGGAAGGCATTCTTTCCCCGCGCTCGCGTGATACATCATTCAAGGAAGAAGGCAATGGCAAACCACTTCCTCAACTCTTGCCAGGAAAACTACATGGAAAAGGACAGACTTGTCCATGCAGTCACCAGGAGTCGACGACGACTTGATGGAACTTAACAACAAAAAATAATTGTCAACTTTTCTACCTGAGAGCATCTCATGTTACATATTCTCAGCACCAAAGGAGTTACTTTTCCATAACCTTCTGAGTCCTGGCCATATTCTGCCATTTTAATATGACATATAACAGACAGTTCAGGCAGTCATTGACAATTCCTCCACAACTCAACAAGTCATCGCCAGTTCCTCAACCAAAGCAGTTAGTTCCATCTCTTCCTTAATGATACATCATCTCCTCTGGTAGAAGAATATCATCTCTTCCAATAACAAAATATTACCTCCTCTGATAAAGGAATATCAGACTCCAGCTAAAGTGATGGCTATTCTACACCTATCTTCGAACTGTCCCAATAGTGCAGAGTTCTCGAGTGTAAACCATTCTCTAAAGACAACTTAACAATCGTCTCATCTATAAACAGCTCTGTTCTAACTCAAGGTATCTCAATCTCAAGGTATTTATGACAATGCAGGATCTAATGTAAACTCTCTCTCTCTCTCTCACAAAAAAGAGATGGAGTCTGTACCTATTTTAACTTGGTACATATAAAATGTATTTTCCTTATCAAATAAATGGGTATTTGTTTTATTTAACTGGCCTCTGAGTGCATTGCTTCTGTCATGCTGTCTAATAATCCTCCTCCATCTAGAGCTGATCACCTATGCACATGACTGCGACCATTCGCGTTATTAAGTTTCAACAAAAACAAATAGCCATTGCAGTTTCTGTGTCTAGAATGGGACACAGGTGTCATCCTGACGAAGGCTCTAAAGAGGTGCCGACTCTATGGTCACAATTTACATTGATATTGTTTATTTTTTTATCTTTTCACTTATTAGTATTTATAATCATAGAATCTATTTGTTAATTGATTATTATTATTAGTAAATAACACAAATAATTGTTAAAGTTTAAAATGAATTCCAAAATTTTAACATATTTTTATTTAATCTATTGAAATAATTCACAGAGAAAGTATTATTTATTTATTTTCATAATGCTTACAGATGATTTTACTATGATTTTCACAAACAGTTACTTCAATTGTGCACTGGTTACTTGTTTTACTGTCTTTATTTCTGAGATACAGAAAACATGTTGATCTTATAGTCCTTTTTTCTGGTTGTGCTATACCTGAGTTTTAGCAGGTACAGCACAACCAGAATTTGTTTTAATACCGTAATAAGATATTCTTTAGCAATATCTATCTAATAACACTTGATAATTTTACTTCATGAATCCATTCATGAAGTGAAAAAATCATTTACAGTAGAAACCCATCAACCTGACTTAATGTGAAATGAGAAGATGACCAGTAACCATAAATGACAAGTTTTATGGATAGCAACAATGTTAGTCTAAATAGCAAAATTTTTGTAAGGGTGTTATATGTGCAAATTCATATCTATATATATTAACTATATAACAAAAGTGACCATTTCAACTTAAAGTTAAATTTTAATTGAAAAACAAAAATATTGTCTATTTGGTGGCTACTTTTGAGTTATTGGCATTCGCATTGTGGCATTTTGCAGTGGAACCTTGAAAAAAGGGGTTATATGCTTTACAAACGTAAATGCTGTTAATGTTGCCAGTATTTTAAGAACTAAAATCACAGAAATTGTACTAAAAGTCAACTAATTTATTTAGTCACTTCAAAAGCAGTACAGTATCATCTTTTTATAGATATTGCATTGTTAACACCTGAAATTAATGGTGTTATCAAATGTAGCTGGCAAAGAATAATAACTTACTTGATTCTAGTGTTAAGTTATAGAGGTGAAAGTTAGAACTCAGTCCAAAAATCCAAAATTCGATATTAGAAGTTTGCAATGATATTCTGCTGAGACAAGTTGTTAACAATGTTAACTAGGGAAAGTGTTATGCTGTTCTGGTGGATAAAACTTTGGATATATCTAGTGTTGTGCAAGTTTCCATACCTACCAGATATGTTAATACCAAAACTAAAATGCTTTGCAAAGATTTTCTGAATTTTGTCCTACGTTGGATTTAACTGGAGTAGGACTATCTAACCTA
The DNA here is from genome assembly GCF_000671375.1 of Centruroides sculpturatus. Classification (NCBI taxonomy): domain Eukaryota; kingdom Metazoa; phylum Arthropoda; class Arachnida; order Scorpiones; family Buthidae; genus Centruroides; species Centruroides sculpturatus. The sequence goes on along the minus strand of NW_019384744.1, from coordinate 397,436 downwards.
ATTTTGAGAGGTATCATAACTTTTGGCATTGACACAGAATATCTTTATGGTCAGTCAAGGAGTAATGTCCAATGCCTTGAACAAAATATAAGCACATATTTCTCAGGTTGCGCTCACACTCAACCCAGTGGCGTAGCTAGGGGGGCAGTGGGGGTGGCCCAAAACGGGTGTCACTGGTTTAGGGATGACACCTGACCGTGAAAAAAATAAAAACTTAAACAAACCATCACAATGTTTTTCAACAATAAATCATTTAGGCTTGAAGCCATTTTAACCAAGTTATCTATGTTAAATAATTTAATTTTACAGAATCTCTTCCAAATCTTATGGTCACACTAAAGTTAATTCTGACAATTTGTGTATCAGTTGCTTCGTGTGAGAGGAGTTTCAGCAAACTAAAACGAATTAAAAATTACTTGCAGGCAACAATGACCCAAATGAGACTTAACAATCTTGGCATATTAACAATAGATCATGTGTCAACACAAAATATAAATTTTGAAGATGTGATTTCCGAGTTTGCAGCTGTTAAAGCTAGGAAGAAAAGCTTTTAAGTGTTTGTAATAATATGTATATGAGAGTACATTAATTCTACTCTCAGTCTTTGCCATACCCAACTTTCACTTTCATACATCAATGTGAAAGAATGTTTAATAAAACTGTACTATTATTATCATAATATTATAACTTGATAATTAATGACTCTTATTTCTATTAATTAAATAAATCATACTTTACGTTTATCGGATTTTTATTAATTTTAACAACTTTCATTCTTGGGGTGATACCATTATATCTGCACCGGGTGCCACCCATGTTACACCATTGACTCAACCATTTGCAATTTACACTCATTATACTGCTCATTCATGAATCTGGTTTTGTCCAAGGCTTATGAAGTTGTAGATATTCAAAACTGCATTAGTGTTATTGGTAAAAGGCATTATTTCTTTAGTCCACCAAAACAAAAAGATATCATGTGAGAAGAAACTAAAAACTCGGAATTTACCACAAATATTAAATCTTTGAAAAGAAATTATGGGCAGCAAAAGCATCATCTGAATCCATATCTTTATGCACCTGAAGATTACTATTGTGTCACAATTTATATATTCAATTCATAGAACTTTATTTCTAAACTGGAGCATCGATTCATTTGAAACAGTGATATATTTAATGGATTCCAAGTACTATTTTCATTTTCAAATTTCCCTCCTACATCCAGTGAGGAAGAAAGGGAACAGACAGTTCTTCTAGAATTGCACACAACTGATCTCAACAAATCTCTTTTGCATGTGATTGTCAAATTCGAATTATACAGGAAATGGCAAAATGTAGAAAATCTTCCTTATAAGAAAGCACTAGATTTGCAAGCTACATGCAACAAAGACATGTTTCCCAACACATTCAAGTTGCTGAAAATCCTTGCAATAATTCTTATGTTAACTGCAACAGCCACAAGATCATTCTTCACCTTAAAAAGAATTAAGACTTACCTCTGAAATACAACATTGCAATACAGGCTACATGGATTGGCAATGCTTTTCATTCAAATGAAAGAAGCAGTATACCTTGTATAACTCCAGTAATATATTAAATTAACCAAAAAAGTTTTTGACCTATTTCCATAAACCTTCTTCAGTTGAAACATCGAACTTAAATGAAAAAAAAAAAAAAAAACAAGAAGAACATTCGAAATACATATTAAATGCAATGGAAATAATTTAAATTAAAAACAATGGGAAGAACGTTTTAAATCAGTAAAACATTTGTATTATGGCACAGTAAACCAGATCTCAGTTTCCATGTAAACTCAACAATAATTCTTATAGTTTCCTGGCAAGAGATGCCTCGGTCCATTTTTTGGCCATATTCAAAACTTGCAACAATGGTGAAATTTACATTGGCATTTACCATAAGCCTACTTATCAACTTGCTTTCATTCCATACAATTTATTCAATCCATTCTCCACGAAACTGTCGGCATTCAGGTCATACCCAGCTTACACCTTTGGAGTTCAATCCCCTATGCTAATCGCTCGGTGCTGCTCAGGATACATCCAGTTGAAATTTTATATCTCTTTCTTTATTTACCAATATATACACACACCCACACATATATATATATATACAGTAATGCACAATATTACAGCCCGACATCGGTCGAAGGTTTTAAGTTGTTTGTGCTGCGTCCATTTCCCGTAGCTGTTCCTCGAAAAGTGGGTGACCAGTCAAAGTTCGCTTTTTTCTTTCCTTGCACCCTCTATCGTCAGAATCGGCCTGTAGCCAATGGGCGCCATACACCCATTGCAATAATATTATTGATACTTACATCAAGTCGAATTATATTGAGAAGGTTGCCAAACAATGTGGGTTTACTGCTTATTTGATACAAAGCTTAATTAATTCTTTTGAAATACCAAGAAATATGTTTTCATAACTAATCTCTGAGAAGAGGGTTTGGTTTACTGCAATGTTTTGAGAAAATGTAAGATAAAAAATACTGAAACTGTGGTGCAACCACAATTGGCTGTTGCATCACAACAATGCATCCTCTCACACATTGTTTTCAGAGAGGTGTGAGAGAGCACATTGTGCCAGAATGGTGGTTATTCCAAACTCTACTTACCTGACAGTCCCCGTGACTTTGCCTTGTTCCTGAAAATGAAATTGAAAGGACATTGCTTCAAAACCATTGATGAAATCGAAATGGAATTGCAGGCAGTATTGGATAGCTTGTGGGAAGTAATTTCCACAGTGCTTTGAGTCATTGAAGAAGTTCTGGAATCACTGTATTTACTCTCAAATGGACTATTTTGAAGGGGATGGTCAATAAATTCTAACAACATTATCCTGTAAATTCTTATAGGTCTAGTCCAGAAACTTTCTGATACCACCTTATATATTAAGGCACATACACAAGGAACTGACTAAAATGAACAACATAAACCTTGTCTATAAGCATAATCCAACAGTTTTTAGAATTTTATGCACTAATAAGGATCCACTTAGTAAAAGTCAAAAGATCACTGTAATGAAATGGGATATTTTTCCACTATTATTAATATTTAAATTGTAAGTAATTTGATACTAAAGATAGGTGTTAGGCAATTCACTTAGCTACACCAACTCCTCAAATGTTTATGCCGTTCCAAATGAGTATCAGTACTTCAACATGCAATTAACATATGTGAGAACTACCAGATGCACACTACTACAAAAAATTAAGAAATATAAATATGTTGTTGAAAAAATTTCAACACCATGGTTTTAGCAGCTGATGCCTCTAAGCAGGATGTAAATTCAATGTAAAGGCTAAGATCATTAGACCTGCCAGGAGCCCTAAATCTATCAAGTTCTTGGAGTTACTAAAAATTTTTAAAGCAAATAGAAAACACCTTTGTATCAATCATAGGGATGCTTATACATTATCAACGACATGAAAATCTACATATGAACTTAGGCTTGATCTCCCAATAATTGTTTATTTTTATTTTTATTTTTATTTAATTATGTTNATTAGCAAAAAATTTAACAAAATAATAAACTAAATATAATTCTTATAAAAAAAATTATAATTTTAAAAAGTATGTATTATATTCACGTAATTACTGCAACAAAGATATAGCATGAAATAGATGTGCTAATCATTATTGCAACAGGTAGCATATTGTACTTGCCTGCGTGGAATTGAAAGTGTTATCCATGAAAAGCCTATAATTATTTAATTTTTCACATCTGATGACTCAAGTTTTTCATTTGTGAATGATATTTTCTTAACTCTAATAAGTGCCCTCCAGTAGCCAAGTGCATAAAACCACCAAGCTCTGGTAGTTAGTTAGTCGTGGGTTCAGGCACAGCCAACAGGCTGGCAATGTAGAGTTTTCTAGGTTTTCGTCATGTTAATAACATCTAAATAGGGTCCAGCTTCCCATAAAAGTCTTCCTGGGATGCATCCCATCAGCAGATCACTCATGTGTTGCATTGCTATAACAAAATAAACCAAACAAGCAAGCTAAAAAAATTCTAACAGGCAATTATTTATTGTGATATTGTCACAATGCCAAGCTGCAACTTTTCATCACAATATTCTTAATTCTTTTAGTGGTGGTCTTGCCTCGGTACATCATACTTTTTATGTTAGCAATAGTGTCATGTCAGTCATCTATCTAACTCCATTCAGGAAAAAATTTTGAATCATAGTAATATGACTTTCATTCCAAATTGGATGTTTGTATATAGTTAATTGGAGCCTTCTGCCCCATAGCTTTCCACATCCAGTCTTGACTTTCATCTGTCTAACTCCTTTCTTGAGATTAAGGAAGGACACAGACCGCAGATGACAGTCAGGATTTATAGGTTTACAATTTTTTCAAATTGCAGCCCGATAATTTTTCTATAAACACGTTTTGCTACTCCGAAAACCGTGTCATTATTCTTATGTGTTTCTTAAACACTATGTAGTGTAATTAATCGATCACTTGGCATTCCTTTATATCTTTATTTCCAATTCGGTTGACACAATATTTACGAGAACGTACTTCCCATGCAGTTTATACAATCTGTTGTCAATATTTGAACACTTTATTATCACATAAAAGCAATTGTTCTTGTATTTTTACAGGATTTTTTTTATTTGAACAAGTTTTTTACAAAGTCTTTTGGATGTTAAGATTAGCAACTTCAATCATGTGCAAAACCATCACAACCTGTCTAACATGGATCATTTTTCAAATATTAATAGTAAACCAGTTAATTTAATAATAGAACAGTATATTAATTAATTAGTAGTTGTTGACCATCCTCTCTTCCAGGAGGAGGTCAATGACTACTTTTGGTCAAATTACTTCAACTCTCTTCTGTAACAGTTCATTCTTCCTACCAAGCCCAGTGCTATGGTGTCATTCAAATAGGAAAATTACATAATATAATGTTACTGGCAAGCACAAAATATATTTTAAGCTGTTTTTGAAGGTGCCAAGTTTAAATATTTAGTATTTTTTTTTTTTCTATGAAATTTGATTTGTTGGTATATTATTATTTGATATTCAGCTGTGAATAGTGTTTCCTAGAGTTAACATTAGGAAAAAATATGATATCTAAAAACTTTAAGATATTATATTTTCAATTGGTGTCTATTTGATTGATGAACTTGTGCCATTTTGTATCATCTGAGTACCATGATAAACTTGACAATGGTAGGCTGACACAACCAAACTTTTTATATGGTTTTCATTTTGATGTTTGTTATATTATAATATTTGATTTATATTTACCAAGGTTATTTTACGTAAGAGTTTATCACACCGAGCGACCAATCTAACACATTTTAAAAATTCTTCATTCCTACACTGTACACAATTTGAAGAATTTTTAAATGTATTAGATTGGTCACTTGGTTTAAAATAAAATATAAATCAAATACTATAATTTAATATAATAGAAGGGTTAGAAGTATGAAGTAATCTAATAATTTTAATCTTGGCTGTTGTTATTTTTTGCCTGAGCAATGCTGGGCTAATGTGCTAGTAATTAAATATTTTATCTTACAATTCATAATTAATTTCAAAGTTTATCCTTCACTGTCAAACCCCTTCTTCTCCATAGGATTGGTTGTCAAAGGATATATGTGTTCTGTGTTTTTTTTTTTTTTCACTTATTTATGATAATAATTGAAATATAAAAAAAATTAAAAAGAAAAATAAATTTTGGAAAAATCCTGTGGCTAATTTAAATAAAATCTGTAAAGATAACATACAAAAGCTAAAATCAATTTTTCAAAAACATTAATATTTTCAACAATATTAAATGATAAAATTTAAAAAATGATATGAAATGCAATAAAAGATAAAAGTTCATTTGACTTAAGTAGGAGAAAGATGCTTAAAACTAGTGCTGTTCAAATTGTAATCTGCAAACAAACTGTTGGAGATCATAATTTGAGTAATACTGCAACAAGATTTCATTTAAAATTTCATAATTTTAAATATTACATTAATGTAACCATTTAAAAAGTATTTTAAAAATCATGCTATTGTATGATGTTTGTTTTTCTTTATTATTTAAACACATAGTGTCAAGGGTAAACTTGCAATCAAAATCAGCTGGGAAATTACTTAACCCATGTCAGGAACCATAAAAACAAGTACATTGTGATTCCATGCAAATAAATAGTGATTATTTGTTTACAGTCTGTTTCAAAATTATAAACACACCCAACTTTTTTCAATAACAAAAACATTGACAATTGTAATGTATTTATTATATTAGTATGTTGTTTACAACATCAGTTTAAACATTTTCTGAAAGTTTTAGAGTAATCTGACAATTACAAGAAAAATTATCACAGATTTTCAATTTTTGATTGTTTCAAAAGTATAAACACATGTACACGAAAAAAAAAAAACGATTTGTGATGTTTCAATATTTTGTAGTCCACCATTTGATTTAATTAGTTCAAATACTCTATCAGGCATACATTTTACTAGTTTTTGAAGTTGTTCTTGTTTAATATTTTCCCAACAATCCATGATAGCTAATTTCAGTTCATTTACAGTATTGTATTGTCTGTTTTGGTCATAAACAAGACGACTTGTAATGCCCCAAACATTCTCTATCAGGTTCATATCAGGGCTCTATGATGGCCAATCGATTACATTAATTTTTTTTTTCAGCAAACCAGTTTTTAGTTTACTTTGATGTATGAATGACAGCATTATCCCATTGGAATTGCCAGTTTTATCCCCCAATAAGTGATCCAAAAGTTATTAAATTTTGATACAACAGTTCTTCATACTTTTCTGAATTCAATCTACCTTCTATAAATACAATATCAGTTTTACCTCCCCATCCAAATCCTGTCCACACCATTACAGTTCCTCCACCTTTCTGTCTGCAATCTGACTTCATTCTTCTTCAAATCATGTCAGTAGTGACTATAACTGTCAGGTCCATCCAAATTCCACTTTTTTTCTCTGAAAAGACTATTTGTTTCTACACCCCTTTCCATGTCATCTTGTCTTTGGCCCACTTTAATCTAGTTGTTTTGTGCAATTGTGTTAATTTTGGTTTGGCAGCCATTTTTGTAAATTTGGCATTTTTATGATTATGCATACATCTCCATACAGTTGCTGGTGAAACTGCAATTGGCAATGTTGATGTTGCTTCTCTGACAGACAACTTGTTGACCGTCAGTAGCTGAAAAACCTTTCTTTCGTTTCTAGGGGGAAGGAGTTTAGGCCTTTCACATCGTTTATTTCTGCCATAATATTCACCCTAAGTAACACATTTCTCACAGCACGTGTGGATCAATTTATAGCTGCCAAAGTTTGTCTTAGAGATTGTCCTGGTCCTTTTTGTTGGTAAATTTCACATATTTCCAACTCTGTTAGTGTTTTTCCATGAGGCATTGGTTTAAATCACAAAAACCATTTAAAATTAGCACCATGTTTTTAATAATAGTTGTCACCAGAGGGAAGTATCACTCAATTAAATCAATAATTAAAAAAAAAATTATTATACTAGTTTTATACACCTGTGTTTATACTTTTGAAACACTCAAAAATTGAAAATCTGTGATCATTTTTTTCTGTAATTGTCAGATTGCTCTAAAACTTTCAGAAAATGTTTAAATTGATGTTGTAAACAACATACTAATATAATAAATAC